>NW_020838090.1:48819-102719 GCF_003676395.1 Aethalodelphis obliquidens | reverse complement strand
ACACATCACACATACCACACACACACTCTCCACAGGAAATGTTTAAGTTCATTGTAACCCAGCTAGCTGCCCTGACACCTCGGAGGCTGGTTACCAACCCTACAGGTGCACACAAAGCATCTGCATAAACCACTTATAATATCTACAGAAGTCACCGTGCATGCGACCCCCCAGGGGAAAGGAATACAGGATACTACAGCCGCAGCAACAATGACCCCACTTAGTGTTCTCATTAAAGACGGCTAGCAGGACATCAGAGCCGTTTAAGTGCAAGTTATGTTTTTATGATTTAGAAGCATCAACTTTAGGTTAAAAGGTAGTTTTAAACTTTAGAAATGGCAGTCGCTAAGGATTACAAGATGCCAGAGGCCTCTCGGGGGCCGACTGCTGCACGCAGTCACAGCCAGACTGCAGCAAGGCTCTCCGGCTACTATGCCGGGCTCTGGAACAAATCCCTTTAGGGTCCTCTTCTCCTGGGCTCACAGCCCCAGGCCACCCCACCTAGCAGAGCTCTGGGACTCGGCTGCTCTTACAGCAGGGTGGCCCTGGCAGTTGGTGTCAGATAGCACACCAGGATCCCCTGGGCCAGAGGGCACTGCACACTATTTGCCCAAAGGTCTCTTGTCGCCAAGCCCTATCTCAGCCATAGGAGCTTGATATCAGGAGTAAAGGGCCCTGGGAGTGAGGCCCTGTAAGGGGTAGTGGGTTAGGCTTAGGATGGGGTGGGGTGACGAGATTTCTCAACTCTGTAGACGGGGAAATGTGGTTAGGCCCAGGACAAATGTTTACTCCAGGGGTAACTGGTGAAAATACAGCCAGAACCATGTCTGGTCTGCTTCCTTCCTCCCCATGTCCAACAATGTTCCTGTCCTGGTCTGGGACCCTGGGGAAGAGCTTCCACAGCTGCCCGAGACCCCTTTCCATCACCCAGGGTGGGTGCTTTGCTAAGGAAGTGCTCCATGCACATGCAGGGGGACTTGTGAACCTACTGCCTGGGATCTAAGGCAGGTCCAAGTGCTGGCCCTGCTAAGTGCCAACTGGCCAGCTTAGTGGTCAGCCTTTTTCTGAAGAGAAGAGAGAGCAACCCTAGGACTCCCAGAGGCTCCCCAACCCCCATGAATCCAGATGCAAAGACAGGAGAAGAAAGTAGAGTTTATTAGGGGCCACAGGTGGGGAGGGGCAGCGCCAAGGCTCTCACGAGTGCAGGGCCCGCCATTTGTCCAGGGGGCCACGATTAGGGATGTACTTGACCCCACAGCCATCCGGAATGAGCCGCTTTTCTGCCACCATGTTTTCAAACTCATCTGCATTAAACTTAGTAAATCCCCACTTCTTGGAGATGTGGATCTAGAGAGAGACAGAAACAGCTGAGTCAGGAGGCCTGGGGACAGGAGCAGGGAAAGGTGAGACCAAGGCTGTAGCACTACATACCTTCTGGCGGCCAGGGAACTTGAACTTGGCCCTGCGGAGGGCCTCAATCACATGCTCCTTGTTCTGCAGCTTGGTGCGGATGGACATTATGACCTGGCCAATGTGGACCCTGGCCACTGTGCCCTGGGGCTTTCCAAAGGCACCACGCATACCTGTCTGGAGCCTAGATTGGGAACAGCATGCCAGTCATTGATGTCCACCGGAAAGGGCTGTCTCCAAGGTCCCTTAGGGCAACCCGTACAGGCAACAGGCCGCATACACTACCGAGGAGGCTGCTGTTTGCAGCCATTGCGCACCGGGCCCCCATGGGGAAAAGAGCACAGTCGGCTTAACTGGCTGCAGAGAACACAGAGAACCCTAAAACAGACTAGCTAGAATCCCTGCAAGGTGCTACTGGGCTCATCTGAAAGCCATCCAACCTGTGACCACGCCAGCAACCTGCCTGCCTGCAGCTCACGTCATTAGGCTCAAAGAGGAGCTCCTCCGGCAGGAGCACCTCCCTCTACCTGTTTCCCAGAGCCATGGCGCCTTTTGTGTTTGTCTCTGGGACTGTCCACTTAAGTCCACTTGCTAGCCCTTTGGCCTGGCTTTGCTATGGGTGGTTGAATCTTTGTGAGGCCACCTCTTTGCCCTGACTGATGAAAAAAGTAATCAAGCCCAGGCTTTAAGGTATGGGAGAACATCTGAAAAGGCCAGGAGTCTCAGGACCCAGCTCACCTATCAGCTCCAGCACAGGACAACATCTTGTTGATGCGGATGACGTGGAAGGGGTGGAGCCGCACTCGGATGTGAAAACCATCTTTGCCGCAGCTTTTCACCATGTACTTGTTGGCACAAATACGGGCAGCCTCCAGGGCTATTGGGGCGGGGGAGGCAGCAGAGTGAGACAAAATGGCACAGAAGCACTTACCATGGCTCTCTGGGAGCACCTGTATTGGCTGGGGGAGTTTAGTAAAGAAGCTCACGATTGGCTGCTCGTGATTAATGACCTGATAATTCCAGTGCAGTGAGCTCTAGGTCTGCCCGGGGGCCCACATACAAGGGACCAGGAATGGTGAACAAGGAAACCTGCCTCACCTTCAGAGGAGAGCTGCTCATATTCATCCGACACCATGTGGCCACAGAGTGGGAACTCATCCACCTTCGCCTTCTTCCGCCCCAGGTCAAAGATGCGGATCTTAGCATCTAGAAGAAAACTCTGGTGAGTGTGTGTGTGCCATAGCCACTGGGTCAGTGCAGCCAAACCAGTTTGGGGGCTTTCCCACCACTTACCAGGGACACCTCGGCAGAAGCGAGACTTTGGGTATGGCTTGTTCTTGCAATACCGGTAACTGCGGGGAAGGGGAGGAACCCAAGTTAGCAGGGATTCACAAGTGAACTCCGCAATAGGCACTTTGAGTTCTTCCTCAATCTACGGCCACAGGGGCGTTGGGAGGGGGGAATGACATACGTCATCTCTAAGCTTGGTCTTCATCCCTAGAAACTGATGCTAAAGCAAATGTGGCCAGAAGTTAGGAGGTTATAAAAGTAAAAACCACCGCCCTCCATGCCCTGTTGCGTTCTCAGCTCCCTATGAGGCTAACATCCTGAAACGGACTTTCTCAATTTAAATACTGCGAAGAGTAACACACTTCATGCCATCCACCTAAAGTCCTTTGGGCACGTGGCATTAAGTCGGCCTCCAAGCCTCGTGATGGGCGCCCCCTGAAGGGCACACGAGGCGGCTGAACACGCTTTTCTGGGACTGCCCTTGCCGACCAAGGAGCCCACACGGCACGTCGCCTGGAAATAAAACGGGGATGGCACACAAAGGCCCTGAGGGCACCGAACCTAAAAAGCAAGCGACTTTTCAGCTCTGAAGGCGCGATGCAAGGCGCACGTCGCTTGTAGCCCTAAAATGGGGCTAACATATGCAGACCTGGGTCAACCGGCCACTCCAACGAAAAGGGGGAAGCGGTAAACACCAGCATGAATTTATAAAACCAAATGGTACAAACAAAGACCTAAAGCGACCTGCAAGTTCTTGGAGAATACGCGGGGTCCGTTCCCAGGACAGGAAAGCCGCACTAGGGAGACCCCACCCACGGCTGCTTTTAGCAGCCAAATGCAATTCTCCCCCCCTTTCCCAGCAGCGAAACAGGCACTCACCAGCGGGCGGGGCGGCGGCCCATGGCGACACCAAGATCTTCAGTGGCTGCAACAAAACATACAAGATCGGAAGAGCAGTCGAAGACAGGCCTTGAACTAGAGGAGAGAAATGGCAAGGGCACCGCACGAGCCACAACCGCCGACTACTCACCGCGCCGAAGGGAAAGAGACGCTCTTACGCCTGCGCAGGCCTTATATAGGCCGTCTATCTTCACGCGTAGGAACCATAGAGTCCGGGTGAGGGCGGATAGACACTCTGTCACACTTCCGGACCGTAGTCGCAGCGGTGCTCTGCGCCTGCGTGCGGGAGGGGCTGGGCACAAGCGCAGAGCGGGGAGGCGGCTAGGTCCCGTACCGCGGGCGGCCAGCTGGCGAATGGGGCTTCGCCACATCGGCGAGAGAAGCCGGCTTCCGGCTGGCCATTGTGGGCGTAGAACTCTTGCCCGAGGCTTTGCCGTAACTATGAAAGACGTATGTTCCTAGAGTTGAAAGAAGGAAAATGCCGAATGGGGCTTACGGCGGCCGCGCGCGTGTTCCTGGGCATGGCGGAGCCCGGGACAAGCCCTCTGTACCTTCCCCCTGCGCTCCAGAGCCCAGCAGGGAGGCGCCCTGCTGGAGGCTCTGCCCACGTTCATTTGTCGACCGGGAGGCGGAGCGAGAGGCCCGCCCTCGCCCCGCCTCCGCAGCCCCCGGGCCGTAACCGAAGAGTCCTGAGCCCTCTTGTTTGCGAGCTGTACGCAAAGTCCTCCTTTCCTGGAGACCCGGGGCGGGGCCTGCGTCGGCCCCAGGAGGTCTGTGCCCTCCCGCGAGAAAGGCCAAGAAAAAGCCGCCCCGCAAGATCCAGGGCTCAGGAGAGCCCGTGAACACCGTTGGGCCCGCCCTGACCCGGCAGAGAAAAGAGACGTTGTGCTCCCCAGGGTGACTTGGAGAAGGGGAAGAGGAAGGTGGCGACCCCACCCAGATGGCAAACGAGCACCGTCACTCCTTGTCCGGCTGGGCCCAGTCCTGGCCTCTGAGAGCTGCCTTGATCTGTATCCTGGGAGCTTCCACACTCCCGGGGCCCAGAATGTGGCGCCCACCCCCACACACAGTTCTTGCCCCGCCCACTGAATTCCAGCGCCTCCTGAGTGTGCCTCTGAGATCTTCTAAGGTAAAGCACGGACCCGCCCCCTGCCCGCCCAAGAATACATCCAGAGAAGTGTCCAGAGCTAGTACCCATACCACCAGGGATCTAGGTATCCGCCAGAGGTGCCCACGCTTCTAGAGCTGGGGATAGCAAGAAGGTAACAAAGTCTTCCCCATGTCACTTGACAGGTGTGACACACCTGTTCTTCTCCAGGACGACCTTTCACTTTAGTGAATGGGTCCTTTAGGAAGGCTTGGGAAGATTTGCGCTGTGCACTTCCAGCAATGCTGCAGCTAGGTCCTTCCCAGGGAACACAGCCTCCCCTTCCATCAGGGGGCTCTGGGTCTGGAAACTGGGTGAGAAGGTGTGACTCTCCACGGGGGCAACTCAAGTCAGGTTTTTGCTCCCAGAACTAGAGGATTTAGGGTTATACGCATCAAGCAGTCCTGTAGCAGGCTGCCCAACTATTTCCTTCTTAGAGGCTCATTTTCTTTTCTTTCTTTTTTTTTTTTTTTTTTTTTGCGGTACGCGGGCCTCTCACTGCCGTGGCCTCTTCCCGTAGCGCAGCACAGGCTCCGGACGCGCAGGCTCAGTGGCCATGGCTCACGGGCCCGGCCGCTCCGCGGCATGTGGGATCTTCCCAGGCCGGGGCACGAACCCGTGTCCCCTGCATCGGCAGGCGGACTCTCAACCACTGTGCCACCAGGGAAGCCCTAGAGGCTCATTTTCTGTGCCTTGCTCACCTGGCTCCAGCCCGTCATTCTTGCTTTTCCTGGAACGTGCCAGACTGTTCCTGGGGTCCTTAGTCCTTCCGCTCGTGTTCCTGCGCTAATGGCTCTCTCAGCACCTTGCTGAAAAGAGCTGCTTCTGGACCTATCCCTGGAACACAGTTGGGGGATGGAGTGTTCAGGCTGGATATGATGAATGTACTCTCAAATTCCTCTCTCCCTAAGCCTAGGGATTCTGTCCTGCACCTCCTGTCAGGGCATTTCTGGCATCAAAACCCATGAAATGCAGGTCAGTAGTAGGTCCAAGCCAAGCATGTGAGGTGCTAGACTACACACCAGCTGTATGTCCTAATACTTTTCTTATTTTAAAATTTATTTATTTATTTATTTTTGGCTGCGTTGGGTCTTCGTTGCTGCGCGCGGGCTTTCTCTAGTTGCGGCGAGCGGGGGCTACTCTTCGTTGTGGTGTGCGGGCCTCTCATTGCAGTGGCTTCTCGTTGCCCAGCACGGGCTCTAGGCGCGCGGGCTTCAGTAGTTGTGGCTCGTGGGCTCTAGAGCGCAGGCTCAGTAGTTGTGGCACACGGGCTTAGTTGCTCCACGGCCTGTGGGATCTTCCCGGACCAGGGCTCGAACCCGTGTCCCCTGCATTGGCAGGCGGATTCTTAACCACTGCGCCACCAGGGAAGGGAAGCCCCTGTCCTAATACTCTTAATCTGGAACCTCTAGTAAATACGCTATCAGTTAATCCACCCCATCGAGTGGCCCACCTCACCTACTGAGTCGCACACCCTGAGAACCTACTACCACAAACGTTCAAATACAGTTCAGTTGGTAGATATCAGTGAAGTCTGGAAAATATTTTTTTAATATCCTTATGGAAAATATGTATTGAGGCATGAGCTCTTTCCTCTAGGGTCAGGCTTTGGTCTGTCCCCCTGGATCATGCTGTGATTAGGCCCCAGTTATGGGTCTAATGGCAACAGGGTGTGGTGGCACAGGTGTGGAGGACAGAGGGTGTCCCCTTGCAAGGCATCTGCGCCAGGTGAGGTGATGACACAGTCCTCAAGGGAGAGAACAGCAGCCTGCCAGAGACGGGAGGGCAGGCTACTTCCACCCGCAAGGGAGGCTGCAGGGGACCGGGGGCTTCCCGACTGTCAGCCTCCACCGAGGGCAACCCGATGTCCCGATTCTAGGCTTCAGGGTCCCACTCCTCCAGCCAGTGCCGTAGCCTTCACACGAGAAACATGGAGGGGCTGGGAATTCAGGTGACCTTGGGATTCTGCAACCCGCACAATGATGCAGGTTTCGTTTGTGTTGGTCGTGTTTGATTTCCAGTACCGTCAGCCCTGCAGGTTACAGGAGGAAGAGAATTTTTAGGGCTGCCATGGAAGTGCTCTGGCTGGCATACTGTGCCTTGAGCTGAGAGGTAAGGAATTGGACCTTGTCAGTTTTTTCTCCGTGCACTCCCGGGGACACTGTGGAGTCACCCCACACACAGCCTTGATCCCCAGCGTCCCCTCCACGACAGTTCAGGGCAGCAGCCGCTGCGGCTCCCCCGGGCACTTGCTGCACTGGCCCTTCATCCCAGTCAACCGCAGGGGAGAGCTTGATGAGTGGTGAGGCCCCCGCAGGTCATGGGTGCCTCGAGCCCCACTAGGTTACCCAGGGATCGGAGGGCTGGAGAAACAGAGATGGTACAGGAAGAAGCTGCCCCCCAGCCCCGGAGCCTGGGGAAAAGGGAGGGGGTTGAGGTCATCTGAAGCCTAGAAGGCAGGATAAGGGGCCTTGAAGAACAGAGGCTGGATCTCTGAGGAGGGGCTGCGGCAGTTTCTCAGGGAAGGAGAAAGCAGCAGCATCGCTAAGAGGGGGAACGGGACAGGAGGGGCAGGAGGCGATTTCCCAGGCACCACCGATCTTCCAGGGCACTGCTTCCTTCTTCGGTGGCATCCGATCTGTGGTTCGATTCATCTGTTGAGATTTTTATTTCAATGACTGTGGCTTTGTTTTTAATTCCTAAAGTTCTTTTTCTTCTTCAAATCGGCCTGGGCTTTTAAAATTAGTCTTACCTCTGTGATTCCTTCCTTGGTATCTTTGTTTTGTGTCTGGGAGGCTGCTGAAGATTTGGGGAGTGGGAGTAGCCTTCTATCACAGTAATGCAAACGACTGGTAAATACCCATGAGAACTGCTCTGATCTCAGGAGAATCCAAAGGTAATGTCAGTCTGTGTTTCAGAGGCCGCCCCCCCCCCATTAAGCACAAGAGTAGAAGGTGTTTCTCTTTCTTACCCTCCTTCCTTTATGGGCTGGCCCAAGGCCAGGGCGGGGATAGTCACCAGGACTCACCTCTGATGCCTTCAGGACAAGCTGACATGCCACACCCACCACGCCCCGGAGCCTCCCTGTGAGGGAGCAATCCAGATGCAGCGCCTCCCCGCAAAAGGACGTCAGGCTTAGAGGCCAGTGTCCTTCATCCACACCTCGCCTCGGCCACCTGCTAGCTAGTGATTCAGAACAAGCTCCTCAACCCTTCTGTCACGTTGGCCTCATCTGCTCATCTGGAGAATGGGGATGACATGCTCCCAACTTCCTAGGGCCACCGCGAGGGTGGAATGGACGAGTCCAGGCACGGAGCCGGCACTCGCAGCCCTCACTGAAAACTATATTATCTGGCCTCTGACAGGGATGCCCTGGGGACAGGACGTTGACAGGGCCAGTCGTCCGTCCGATGCTCCATGAGGGTGGGCGGTGTCTTCAATTTGAGCTGGCAGACCCGTCTTCCGCTGGGCCTCTGGGAGTCCTGAGGGGGAAGCCGGGGGTGAGGTGTCCCCTTCCAGGGAGCGACTGCTCTTCGGGGAGCCCAGCAGTACTACCACGATGGGGGGCGCTGGGCATCGTCTCTCTCAGCCTGCGGTTCTCTGAAGCCCCTCTGTCTGCGGCAGGGAGGGGGGAGGCAGCCCCAGCTTGTGGATGATGGGGGCAGGGGCTCCTCTCCTGCTCACTCAGACCCATGCTGGGATGGACCCACTTCTTCATACAGCCCTGTCCTTCCTTTTCACTGTGCAGGTGACCGTTCAAGAGCGCTGCTTTCAGGCGGATTTCAGTTCTGCTCTCTCACCTTCTGCGGCCCATTAACTCTGAGCCCTTCGGAAAGCCTGCCCGCAGCTCCTCTCCCAGGCCCAGCCTCGGCCCCAGCCACCCCACTGATTCCATTTGCGGTTTCCCCCATGGATCTCCCTCGCTCCCCTGCGGGCCACCTATGCACTTAAATAATATAGCTAAACTCTTCTCCTTACACATTTCCTTGTCTTCTCCCCAAGTGGACTGGCACCCTGGAGGGCAGGGGCTGGGTGTCTGAGAGGCACTGCCCCCAGTCCCGGTCTACATAACGTGGGGTCATGTGACAAACACCACCTCCCCCAATCTGCCGCCCCGCGCGCGCAAGCGCATACACACACACACACACACACACACACACACACACACACACACACACACAGAGTGATCAGCCGGCAGGCCGAATGCCAGCCAGGGTCAATGAGGAATTTGCTATGGAACTCAGAAATCCCGCCCGCCCCATCCCCCCGCAGTCACAACACTCTCCTCACACGAGGGAGGAGGCCTTTGTGCCCAAGATACATAACCCAGAAATCATCAACTGAGAGTTTAATAAATTTGCTCATATAAAATTGTATAGCTTCTCGGGCTTCCCTGGTGGCGCAGTGGTTGAGAGTCCGGCTGCCGATGCAGGGGACGCGGGTTCGTGCCCCGGTCCGGGAAGATCCCACATGCCATGGAGCGGCTGGGCCCGTGAGCCATGGCCGCCGGGCCTGCCCGTCCGGAGCCTATGCTCCGCAACGGGACAGGCCACAACAGTGAGAGGCCCGCGTACCGCAAAAAATAAATTGTATAGCTTCTTGACAGCCCAAACCAGCCAGCCTAGTCTTTCAAGACAAGAGACAGACTGAGGGAAAATATTTACAACACATGGAACAAAGGACTAACAGCCCAAGTGTATGACAAGCAGGGTCTTTTGGGGAGGCAATTATGTGCTGTCCATTAAAACTGTAAATGTCCATAGGCTTTGACCTGGCAGGGCCACTTAGAGGTAATTATTCTAGGGTGACATTGACACATGTTCAGAGCAGGTAGCAAAAACAAAGGAAAAGGAGAAGAAGAAGAAGAAGAAGAAGGGAAAAGGGAAAAGTTCATCAGTTGGGGATTTGTTATGTAAATTATAGGGCGTGTACTCTATCAAATACCGCGTGGCCAGAGAAGAAATGAGCTAGATGTTTCTGTACTGACATGGAAGAATTTCGAAGCTATATTATTGCTAGTTAAAAGAAAATCACAATTGTATGTACAGGGTTTGTGTTTTTTAAAACTGTGTGAGTATAACTATGTTGGTGATTGCATACAAGAACATACTTAGAAGTGAGAAACAGAACTGTTAACAGTCTTGCTTAAGATAATGTTCTGTAAAAACTTTCAATTATGTGCTTTAAATATATGCGGGTTGCTAACGTGTAAAATGGTCCAGCCACCGTGGGATGCAAATTGGCAGTTTCTTCCAAGGCTAAACTTCCACCTCCTTAGAACGCAGCAGTTGCACTGTTGGGCAGGCCTGCCAAAGAAATGGAAACTTCTGACCACAGGAAAACCTGTACACGAATGTTCATAGCAGATTTATTTGTAGAAGCCTAAAGTGGGAATCGGCACCATGTCCCTCAGTGGGTGAAGGCCTGAACAAACTGTGGCTGATCCAACCACGGACGACAGCTGGCAATACAAAGGAAGAACTAACTATTGATACCTGCAACCGTTCCGATGGATGGATCTCAAGAGCAGTGTGTGAGTGAAAAAAAGCCCTGGGTGGCTCGCGGGATCCTAGCTCCGGCCCGGAGCAGGGATGGAACCCCCGCCCTCGGCAGTGAGAGCGGGGACTCCTAACCACTGGACCGCCAGGGCAGTCCTTATGTAATGTCTTCAAATGACAAAATTACAGAGCTGAGAATAGAACCCGGTTGCCATGGGTTGGGAGGAGGAGGGAGGGGGCTGTGGCTACGAAAGGTCCACGGGAGGGGTCCTTGTGAGGGGACGGGCTGGATACTGATGGCATGGTGGTCAGCTGAGCCCTACACACACACACACACACACACACACACACACACACGGGGATAAAACCCGGAGCAGCTCTCCGCTGGCACCAGTGCCCTTTCCTGGTGTGCGGTCCCACCAGCTGTGCGACAGGCTGACGCTGGGGGAACTGCGGGAGGTGCTCCGGCCTCTTGGCCGTTTCTCTGTAACTTCCTGTGAACTTAATTCCTTCCGAATACAAGTTCACACCAAAAGCACACAAGCAGGGCTTAGCGTGTACACATCGGACCACTCGCGCCACTCTGCACGGACAGTCCCTGCTCTCCCGGCAGGGACACCTAGAGGCCCGCAGCCGACCCGGTCGCCGGCTGAAGAAAAACCGCGGGGGGGGGCAGAGCTGAGAGGGGCGCGGGGGGTCTGCTTGTTTTGATTGGGCAAAGGAGGTGCCCGTCACACCAGAAGGGCCGGGTTTCCTGGGGGCGGGTCTCGTCACGAGTCGAGCTTGGTCATTGGCGGAGCCAGCTGGAAGGGGTGGGCAGGAAAGCGCTGCTCCGCGGCTTACGGTGGGCGCGCTGAGGGGAAGTGAGGAGACCCGCGTGGGGGCGGTCAGGGCGGGGCTCGACGCGCCGGGACAACGGCCCGGCCTTGTGGTCACCGCCCAGCTTCCCCGGACTCCGCCCCCCACCCCTGTGGGTCCTGGGCCTGGCCAGAGTCCCCGTTCCCCGAGTCACCGGGGGCCTTTGGCTCCGCGATCCTGAGAGCTTGCACCCTCCCGCCACCCCACCCCTTGCCTGGCCCACTGTGTTCCAGCGCCCCTGAGTGTGATTCGGACGGTTCCCTGTGAAGCACGGACCCGCCCCCCTCCACACACACGTGGTATCCAGGGAGAGGTGGGCAGAGCTGCGGCCGTGCCCAGAAACTTGGTGTCGGCCAGGGGGGTCTGTCCATGCTGCTGGAGGGGGGGACGGCACGAAGTAACAAAGTCTTCCCCATGTCACTTGACACGTGTGGCCTGCTGGGAAGGAATCCTGCCTCAAGCACGCCTGTTCTCCAGGACAACCTGTGGGTGCCTGCCTGCCTGCCTCTCACCTGGGAGGTCAAGGTGAGCCCCGCAGAGAGAGAAAGCTCATGGCTTCTCTAGAAGAGGGTGCGATGAGGAACCGTCCATCCCGGTGCTGGTTCTCACGCTGAGAGGCGCGTAGGCACACCTGGAGGGCGCGTTCAACCCTGGGTTGCAGGGCCCCACCCCAGAGGCTCTGATCTGGCACACCTGGGGTGGGGCCTGCGAATTTGCTAGTCCAGCAATCCTGGGTGATGCTGCTGCTGGCCAGGGACCCCGCTGTGAGAAGCACTGCTCTAGAGGGCTGAGACTCCTAGGTGTGTGCCCCCTGCCCTACCCCAGACTGGCTCCTCTGCAGGGTCCCCACGGGCCTGGGAAGCGCCAGGAGGATGCTGACTCTCGCGAGATCTGGGGCTTCCCATTGAGCAGCCTTCACCCTTCCCCGCCTGAGGATGTGGTCCACAGCGCACCGCCCCCCCCCCGCCCCGGCACCCCGGCAGGATCAGGTGTCAGGTTTGTACACGTGCTCAGCAGTTCCCCGACTGGGGCTGATAACATCTGGACACTTAGGAGGGAGGGGCGGAGGCCTGGGCGTGGGGATGGGAAGAACTCTGATGAGGCAGAGGAAAAAGACCTGACCGCCGAGCTCAGAGGTGGGAAAGGAACACGGGCCCTGAGACCAAGAGTGTGGATTTGGGGGAGGGTGGAGGCCAGAAAGGGGGTTGTCTGCCCGGGAACTGCCCTGACAGTTGTCTGGTCTGTGGGCGTGGCCAGTCCTCTCCAGCCGCCGCCGCCGCCGCCTTTCCTGCCAAACGTTCCTCACCAAGAGGGTCTCCCAGCTCCTGGGTGATGCTGCCCAGACCTGCCCAACGCCCAGCGCCACCACCCACCGTTTTGGCCAGTCTTTGCGGTGGCTGGTCTTTGTTCGGCTCCAGGATCGCCCGCCTTCTAGTTGGAGGCGCAGAGCAAATGCAGTGCCAGTCACCAGGCACCATGTGTGCCCGGAACCAGCAGCTCTGGGACCCCAACGCTCGAGCACGTTCTGGCTGTGGGATCAGATGGGGGGTAGCCTTTGGCTTGCACTTTCCGCGGTCCCCTCCTGCACCCCCTTTTCCTTGGCGTCGTTGAGCTTTCCTTGTTGACTGGTTCAAGCTCTCTATGCGTTAACGATACGAGCCCTGAGTCACGTCTTGCTACTATTTTTTTGCCCCACTTTGTCACTTGTGTCTTGACTTTGTGGTTTGCGGTTTGTGTTGGCCAGGCATACGATTTTAGTGCTTGTGTCATCAGACTTTCCAGGCTTCTCCTGATGGCTTCTGGGGCTTCTCGTCGGTTTGTTTGCTTCAGACTGACTTGGAGTGGTCTTCTCCATTTAAAATGATCGTGTATTACTTACCCATTGCTGCATAACAGATTACCCCAATCGTAGCACCTTAACACAGCCAACCGTCGTCATCTCCCGCGTGTGTGAAGGACAGGACTCAAGAAGGCTTGGCTGGGGGCTTCCGGCTTGGGGTCCATCACAGGCTGCAGTCGAGGCCTCCGCTGGGGCCACAGCCCCATGGTCTGCCTAGGGTGTGGGGATGGGCGGGGGCAGCTCTGCTTCCAAGATGGCTCGCGTGGCTGTGGCGGGGCCTCGGGCCTCCCCACCGGGCCTCTTCCTAGGGGTGCTCAGGGTGGGGCTTCGCCAGAGCCCACGACCTAGCACAGAGCAGCCCCGAGATCGAGCCTCAGTGTTTCTCTAAGAACTTCACCTCAAAGTGACACCCCCTCACCTCTGCTGTAATTTTATGGCTTACACGGGTCAACCCAGGAACAGCGGAGGAGGGGACGGTACCCGCTAGGGCGTAGCTTGTTCGCGTTCATGGCGGATGCGAAGGCTCAGAGGAGTGTCCTCGCTCCAGAATCTGTGTGCGGGACTCCTGGTCCGCACAGGCCCCTTGGGAATGCGTCCTTTGTCTGAGCGGGGGTGGCAGGTTCCAGCCCGGGACCCAGAGAAGCAGGGCCTGTGTTTGCAAGGGCACAGTGGGTTTTCACCTTTAAACAGTTGCAGACAAAACACACAAAAAGCCAGAGAAAGAGGGCCTTCCCTGGTGGTGCAGTGGTTAAGAATCCGCCTGCCCATGCAGGGAACACGGGTTCGAGCCCTGGTCCGGGAAGATCCCACGTGCCGCGCAGCAGCGAAACCCGTGCGCCACAGCTACTGAGCCCGTGAGCCTGAACTACTGAAGCCCGCGTACCTGAGCTCGTGTTCCGCAACGAGAGAAGCCACCGCGGTGAGAAGACCGCACACCGCAACTAGAGAAAGCCCGCGCGCAGCGACGAAGACCCACCACAGCCAAAAATAAATAAAATTTTAAAAACAGAAGTTAAAAAAGAAAAAAAGCCAGAGGAAAGAAAGAACATGTGACAGGACCCCAGCGTGGCCCACAGAGCCAGCGGTGCGTGCCCTCTGCCCAGGAGTTTGCAGCCCTGATGGGAGTCCTGGCTAGTTGTGCTGCCATGGGCGCGGGGGCCAGAAGCGCTTTCTCATTACAGCAGCCCATCCACTGCCAGGGCCCTGCAAGTGCACACCCAGGCCTGGGCCCCAGTGCTCCCCGACCTCCAAGGTCCCCGCCCCCTCTCCTTCTCAGTGGGGTGGGGGCGGGGGCAGCTACCTTGCCTGAGGCTGGGGTGGCCTCTCTTGTGCCCATAGGTGCAGGCCCTCCTCTCCCAGCTCCCCTCCCCACCCCGCCAGCCTCCCACCGTGCAGCTGGGAAGTGGGTAGGGGCAGGGAGCAGAGAAGGGTGGGCCCCATTGTGAGGGTGCAGGCTGGCGAGCCCCTGTCCTCAGTGACCATGCCAGGTAGCCCCGGGCTGGGCTGTGACGGCTCAGCAGTGGCAGGCGCCAGCCCGGGGTGGCAGGCGAGTGTCCCTTTGGTCCCAAGAAGGAGCTCCCACTGTGGCCAAGGGAGAGGTGCCCGCCGCATCCTTCTTGCCTGGGAGTCAGACGTGACTCCCGATGACACGCTTGGTGGCTCTGAATTTGTCACGCAGGTTCTGTGGGTGGTGAGTGCCTTTCCTGTTGGCTCTCGCTGCTGGGCAACGCCGGGGCCCTTGGCGACAGCTCTCCGGCCCCGTCCGAGGCCGCCATGCACTTCTTGAACCCCAGGACCGTGGGTGTCGGGAGAGCCGGGCTCTGTCTCCGTCCCAGGAGCAGAGGCTGAGGCCGAGGCCGTGCTTGCTGGGCCCGGCCTCGTGGCTGTGGTGGTGGCTGCCGGGGACACCCTCCGGCCGCGATGTGGGGCCGCGGGGTCCTGGGGCTCCGGGAGACGCTCGGGCCCGCTGCAGCCCCACACTCCTGGGCCATCTGACTGTCCCCCTAAGTAGAGCCATCTTCCAGTCCCTCAGCCCTGGGCAGAAGGCACGACAAGGCGGGCCCGGCTTCCCTGCGGTCTTCCCTCTGAGGCGGCCTGCCCACGGGAGCCCAGGGCACTGCGTGGGCGCTGGTCCTCCCTTGCCCGAGGGAGCTCTTCCTAGCGGCCTGCTCTGTGGATGGGCATAATCAGGGCAGCGGCCAGGCCCTGTCCCCACCCGGCCGCCACCCACCTGCAGTGCTCATCCTTGGCCCTCACCCTCTCCGCCCGCCCGAGGACCTGGGTGCCTCCCCCCCGCTGAGTACCGGCGTCAGTACCTGGCCCGTCCTCAGTAGGTGCTCTGACCCCAGGGCAGTCCCCCAGCCCCGCCCATCGTTTAGCGCTTTCCTCAGTCCTGCTCCCCTGGCTGCGGCCTCACTGGGCTTGTGGGGACCTTCCAGACACACACACACACACACACACACACACACACACACTCCCATCACTGGCTTCATCGGGGTTCCTGGGGGGTGTGGAGGTGGCTGCCCTGGAGCACCCTGGCCCTGCGCCCTGGAGTTGGGTGAGGCCGCCGTGCTGGGGGCCTGCACGGGAATCCCAAGGGTCTCCAGACTACTGTCTCCTTTGTTGAAGTGCTGGGGCTCCCTCACTGTCGGGTGGGCGGCAGTCCCATCCTGAGGGGCCGGTGCTCCCCTTTCCTCAGCCGGGTCCCTCCCATCCTCCTGGGGGAGCGGGCAGCACGGAGGGTCGGGCGCAGAGGTGTGGCCAGAGCAGGGGTGGAGGCTGGCCAGCCTCCAGGTGGGGTGTGGGTGGTCAGCTCCACCATCCCCCTGCCCTGCCCTGCCCTGCCCGCAGCTGGACCTGCAGGATGGGGGGCTGCTCCCAACTGGGGTGACCAGCCACCCCGTCCCTAGACTTAGTAGGTGAGATGGGGCCAGCCTGGGGGAAGGCGTGTGGCCGGGACCTTGTCTCTGCTCCTGGCACCTGCTGGTGAGCGGGGCTCGGGTGTGGGCCTGGGGCCTGTTGGAGCTGTCTGCCCTGGGGGGAGGGGTAGAGTCTCCAGCGATGGCCACCCTGAACCTAGGGCAACTGGCCAGCCCCCGGGGTAGTAACAGTGGCACTTTCCTGTCCTTTAGACCGTCAGGGCCTGGGGTGGTCCATCGTCGTGGATCCACAGGCTGTGCCCCCCTTGGACTGTTCTCTTGGATGGACTGTCCTCTGCAGTGTGGGGACCAGCCCAGTAGCCACCATCTCTAGCTCCAGCACAGCGTGGGGGTCAAGGTAGGGGTGGACCTAGGTCTGCCCAACACTGTCTGCTACTTACCCTGGACCTGACAAGGGGGTGGAGGTCAAGGGTGGGAGGATCCTGAGCTAGGATTCCTGGCTCCATGCCCCTGCCCCACCCACAGGGCCCTCCTTTCTGTGCTCCACTAGGGATGCGGCTCAGACCTCTGGCAGCAGCCACGCATCCAGGTCCATTGCAACCAGCTCCATTGCATCATCCAGGCTCCTCCCTGCCTGGCAGGACCACCACCACCACCATTCCCTCCCCCCTCTGCTGGCACCTACACAGCAGGGGAGTCACTGTCCCCTTAACCTTGGGCAGCTGCTGCCCCCTGCTTTGTTCCCAGCACCACTGGAGCCCTTGGTGGGGGAAGGGAGGATGGCCTAAGCCCTGGGGAATGGAAGTCCTCAGTTGCCCTGTGATGGAACTCCAGAGCCCTCGGGGGACTTTTAGGCAGCTGGGCCCCTCAGAGCCCTCGCGGGAGGTAGTCTCAGAGCCCTGGGAAGTGGGGCCGAGCCTGAAGGGGAGTGCTGGGGGCGGTCCAGAGCCCTTGGGAGCTACAACTCTTTGGGAGGGGGGCGTCTAAGAGCCCTGGGGCAGGAAGCTTGAAGCCACTCAGGAGCCTGCAGAAACCCTCCCTCTGCTGCATGGTGATCAATGGATGTGGTTGCCCTTGGGGAATGATGAATGAGAACAGGGAGACTATGTCACCTGGGTGGAGACTCTTTCCTCTCTTCTCTCAGACACCACAGTGGTTGCCAAGCACACCTAGCCTCCCCCTCTTTCCTGGAACAGATCAAGGACCTGAGGCCTGGAGAGGATCATTCCACCCGGAGGCCACGCCATCTCTCTCCCCTTCCTTGGGAGGGCCCAAGCCCAGCTCCCCTTGCTCCCATGCTGTCCCCCTCCGCCCCAGCTACTCCACAGGGTATCAGCGAGTCAACCTTACCACGTCCCTAGGCTCCACTTGCCTCTCCGCCAAGACCTGGTGGGGCTCCGGCTGAACAGCAGTGCCAGGTAGTGAGAGCCTGTGGGGGAGCTGTATTCACAGGCTCGGTCCCGCTTCCCAACATACTTGATGTGGGACCCGTTGCTGAAGCAAGATGTCTCAGCATGCCACCCTGGAGTTCTGGTGCACTGGCAACCTGACTACCTCTTCTGTACCCCCACCCCCATTCAGGCTCATTGATCTGACCATCAGGCCTTATTGTCACCAATGAGAAGGCAGCACCCCCTGCCCATGCCCACCACCCACCATGAAGCAAACAAGTCTCAGCTCTTGCACTGGGACGGCAAGGGGCAGAAGCTGGAGACCTGGGGAGTCCATGCCACAGTTGGCTGGGTGCTGGGGGAGGGGCTTGCAGCAAACAAAGGAGGCTGAGCCTGTGGGAGGGGTAAGAAAATTAGAAGCAATTTTTTCATCCTTTTTTGTATATATTTTAAAATATTTTTAAAATATATATATATTTTGGCTGCGTCAGGTCTTAGTTGCGGTACAGAAGATCTTTAACTGTGATGTTCGGGCTCTTCATTGCGGCGTGCGGGTTTTTCTCTCTCTAGTTGTGGCGTGGGCTCCAGGGTGCGTGGGCTGTCTCGTTGAGGCGCATAAGCTCAGTAGCTGTGGCACGCGGGCTTAGTTGTCCCACAACATGTGGGATCTTAGTTCCCCCAGCAGGGATGGAACCCGTGTCCCCTGCGTTGAAAGGTGGATTTTTAAAAAATAAATTTATTTATTTTTGGCTGTGTTGGGTCTTCGTTGCTGCATGTGGGCTTTCTCTAGTTGTGGCGAGTGGGGGCTACTCTTTTGTTGCGGTGCGTGGGCTTCTCATTGCAGTGGCTTCTCTTGTTGTGGAGCACGGGCTCTAGGCGCACCGGCTCAGTAGTTGTGGCTCGCAGGCTCTAGAGCGCAGGCTCAGTAGTTGTGGTGCATGGGCTTAGTTGCTCCACGGCACGTGGGATTTTCTCGGGCCAGGGCTCGAACCCGTGTCCCCTGCATTGGCAGGCGGATTCTTAACCACTGCGCCACCAGGGAAGTCCCAGAAGGTGTACTCTTCACCACTGGACCACCAGGGAAGTCCCATCATTCTTTTTTGTTTATTTTAAATGCACAAAAAAGTATGTATTATTATTTTTTTTGCGGTACACGGGCCTCTCACTGTTGTGGCCTCTCCCGTTGCGGAGCACACGCTCCGGACACGCAGGCTCAGCGGCCATGGCTCACGGGCCCAGCCGCTCCGCGGCATGTGGAATCTTCCCGGACCGGGGCACGAACCCGCATCCCCTGCATCGGCAGGCGGACTCTCAACCACTGCGCCACCAGGGAAGCCCTGTGTTATTTTTAAGAAAACACCCGCCCAAGAAAAAAAAATGGGGAGACTAGGATGCATCAAAAAGAAATGTCCAGGAGCTTCGGTAGGATGGTTCCAGTCCCAGCCCTGACCAAAGCTCACCATGCAGCCGTAGACAGCCAAGAGGCCCCGAAAGGCTCAGGAGCCCATGGTGTACATGCAGGTGAGAGGCCAGGCTCTGCCAAGTCCTGCCACCTATAGCAAGGAGCCGGTCAGAGGTGAGAGGGACCGATGCTAGGCCCCCACACAACGAGGTAGCCCTTGTGGTGCCTCTGATTCCCGCCTGTTTACACGGAGCCAGCCTCTCCACGCTTTACTGCCCTCTACTGGCAGTGCAGAGCCAGGACGCACGGCCTCTTGTGGCAGTCTACCCTAGGTTTCCTTCTCTGAAAATTATGAAATACCCACAGCAGAAAACCTGGCAATAAGAAGGAATATAGCCAGGTGAGGAACTGGTTTACCGAAAGGTGATGGAGCATTCCAGAGTACTAAGAGCCTTCTCCTGTAGCATTAAACAATCAGCTTTCCAGCAGAAATGGCTCACCAAGCAGATGCCTCGTTTCCTCTTCATCCCCCCACCCTTGGACACCAAGATTGGCCTCTGCTGGAAAGTTAAACACCCATAACTGACATCGTGCAAGCAGCCTCGCCTGCATTTCCAAGTGGGTTCTCCGTGTGACAGTTATTTTTATGAGTAGTTACAAGAGCTTTGGGTAACGAGTCAGGGAGTGGACCCCAAAAGCAAAGCACAAATATGTCCATGGGTAGCATGTGATCCCTACCCCAAGTGCAAAGGAAGAAAAGAAGAACCAACAACGCCAGATGGCAATTCTGGAGGCCCAAGGCCTGGAGGGCCTTAGCAGGGGGCAGCCCACCCCCTCCCCACATTAAAGGGAAGAGCCCACACGTTAAAAATAAACGGTCTTTTTATTGTCCACGAAAACAAAGTCAGGGTGTCCTTTGGTCAATCCCCCCCAATGAGGTGACAATGAACAGGAGGCATGCAATGATGACACCCATGTTCTCCTCTCCAGGAGAAGGCTCTTGCCCTCCTAGGCCCTAAGGGTCAGAGGCAAGTGGGGCCAGGAGGCTCCAGAGGAACACCTGTCCAGGCCCACCATGCTGCAGAGGCCCAGGCCTGCTGCCTCCCCGACAGGACAAGGCAGGGGAAGCAAACACTGCCCCTGTCCCAGTACCCCCAAGCTAGAACACGCAGAAAAGCCCCAACCCCCCTCCCCCAGAAAACACTGCTAAGGCAGTCAGCCAGGACTTCCAAGAGCAGCTGGCCCCAAGCCACAAGGCCAGAGCGTTAGGGCTCCGCCCGGAAGGGGTTGCTATCCTAGGCCTGCATGCAGTGGTAAACAAAAACCAGGAAGGCAGCAAAGATGAGAAACAGGAGCATCTGGCCCCAGAGCGGGACCTGGTGGTCCTGGCCCAGAGCAGCCCCAGGGGCCCGCTTTTCTGGCCGGATGGCACGGCGGGCGAGCCACGAAGGAGGAGATGAAGGCGAGGACACGGCAGAGGTGGAGGAGGAGGTGGGGTAATAGGACAGGCCCAGGGAGCTTCTGGAGACGTTGGAAACAGGGCGGTAGTGTGCGATGCTCTGGTAGGCACTGTCCCGGCCATACACGGGGCGTTCCCTGAGGCAAAGAGGGGAGCAGATAGGCCGGGAAGGCCTGCGCCCAGAATCAGCCCCAGTCCCTGGCCCTCCCTACTACTCACCTATCCTTGCCCTCCTCTTCAGAAGAGAAAAGATTGTCATCGTGAACCTATAGAAGTGAATCAGGGTAAGGATACTGGCTGGCAGGGGCAGCGTGGCCCCGTCATGCCCCTCAGCCCAACTTCCCTGCCAGCCTACTCTGAACACTGCTTCAAGGCCTGGGCCTCGCCACCCTCCAGCACCCTTCTTGGTTCCCGGCCTTATGTCCGTGGGGCCTTGCCACTTGCTAAGTGACTGTGCCAGCTACCTACACCCTACTTTCTGCCCCAGGATTCTCAGAGAGAGCTCAAACCTAGGTCCCAGGCAAGGGTGCAGGGCACGTACCGGGCACTCTAGTCAAGCAGTTCTGACAGCCCCCCACAGAAAGGCCCTGACCTGGCAGGTGTCTGCTGACCCCACCTCTCCCTGGAGGCTCTCGGAGCCACCATTTGCACCCAGTGGCCCCCCTGATTTATCCAAACCCCACAATCACCCCCTCAGGTTGTACCCACGTACAGGGTGCCCAACAGCCAGCTCACCTGGTGGTGAAAGGTGTCAGCATCTGAGAGTGAAGCCGAGGGCTGGCGGAAGCCCTTGGATGTGCCCACAGACTCAGGCTCCCCGTAAGTCCTGGTGGTCAAGTAACTCTCCTCACAGTAGTCATAATTATAGCCTTGGGAAGGGGGGCAGCGGGGAAGAGGGAGCAACGGTGTCCCCACCTGGCCAGATGGCCCTAATCTGAATCCCACTTGGGGGCCTGTGACTCGGTTTCTCCCCTCCAGGACTACTGCAGGACGGTGGGGGTTGAGATCTCAGGTTCTCCCTGACACCGGAACGAAGGTGTCTGGGTGCCCACCCCACCCCTGCCTTACCCTTGCTCTGGTAAAGTAAGGCGTCCTCTTTCTTGGGCAGATCGTACATATCCGAGTCCACGGACGCTGAATCTAAGTCTGAACGAGGGGGGGGCCAGGGCCGTTTGCCTCCAAGGTTCACCTCCCCTTTCCCCTGTGCCCCTCCCGGCCAGCGCCCCTGCCACCCCCTCGCGACCCCTTCCTCCCAAACCCTGTCCCCGAGGGCGGCCAGGTGGAGCCGTGGGGCGGGGGCCTCACCCGAGAACCGACAGGAGAAAGAGGATGCGGACGAGTTAGGGGGCGAGAGCCTCCGCCTCTGGGTCTCATACTCGAAGATTTTCTTTTCGTAGAGCTTGCGAGTGGAACCTGGCCAGACAAGGGGCACAGGGCGGTCAGGGCGCGGGCCGCGAGACCGGGGGCGGCGCGGAGAGGGGTTAAGGAAAGGGGCGCGGGGCGAAGCGCGGGGAGGGGCCGGCCGCCGCCGCGTACCCACGACGGGCCCGTGCGGGATGTTGTACTGGCGCAGCACGGCAGCCAGCTCGGTGTCCGACAGGACCGCGTAGTCGTCCATGGCGGGCAGCGGGCGGCAGAGGCCTGGGGGTGGCCCGGGCCTGGTGATACGGGCCGAGCTACGACCGCCTCAGAGCGCGACAGGAGCAGCGCGAGCGCCTCGGGAGCGGCTACGCCCGCGTCACGCCTGCGTCACAATCGCGTCCAACCGCGGCCCCTGCGGGCCGCGCGCGCTGTGCGGGGCGGAGCCAGGACGCGGGGAGCCCCCGGCGCCGAGCGGTCGGGCCCTGGGAATGGGCGGGGCGGGGCTGACGAGCCCCGACGTCACAGACTGACGGGATTGGCTAGAGGCGAAAGAGGGATGTAGGGCGCGCTAGAGCCGAAGAGCCGAGGACCGGTCGGGCCGTGGGAGAGGGTGGGGCTGTGCGTCCGGGAGGGGGGCGGGGCCTGCGAGCCCAGAGACGTCACACGCTGGCGAGTTTGGGCAAGACGGGAACGAGGGGCGGGGCCTGCGCGCCAGGGGGACGAGCTTAGACCCGCCGGGACCTGGGAGCGGGGCGGGGTCGGCGAGCCAAGACGTCACTCGCTGGCCTGTTCCGGCCCGAAGCGAAGAGGGGCGGGGCCTGTGGCCATGGAACCGGCAGAAACCGGCCAGGACGTGAAAGTGGGGCGGGGCCGCGCGCTGGTTGGGGCTCGCCCTCCCTGAGTCCCGTGGATTCAGCCCGGTCCCCGCAGCCCCCCTGCTGTCCACCCTCAGCTGAGCTCCAGCGCTTGGGGTTCCCCGGCCGCGCCCCAGCCGGACGCCCCGACAACAGCAGCAGCGGGAAGGGCCCTGATCTGAAGGGCGAGACCTTGGAGAGCGTGGGTCTGGGCCCGGACCCTAGGCCGCCCCCCCAGACCACCAGGCCCCCTGCCCCAGCCCGCCTTCCCGCTCTGCAGGGTTTGGCCTGCGCACCTGCGCCCCGCCGGTCCCCACCGCCTCCCTCCCTCCCCGCTCCACCCGGGAGGAAATGGGGCACTGGGCCAGGAGGCCATCGGCACTCCAGGAGCCAGCAGCCTTGGAAGGGACCCGAGCGTGCCGATGCGCACTGGCACAGGGCGCGGTGTGATGCATGCAGAGACAGCGAGTGCCCGCCTCACCCACCAGCTGTCCACCTGGGGCGGGAGGGGCTTCCTTTCCTGTCGGAATGGCCCCTGAGCCCAGTGTGACCAGCAGCCAGGCAGCGGCGGGGGGCGGGGGTGGGGGCTTCCAGACTCAGAGGGACCTGCTCCGGGGTTCCAGTAAGACTTGGTGGGCTCTGAGCACCTGGGTCTCGGTGGGCTTCAGGGCCGTGGTAGTGCAGAGCGGGCCCCCAGGACAGGGGGGCCAGGGGACCGAAGGGGGCAAACCACGGAAGGCTGCCAAGGCCTGCTGGGGAGCGGGGACTGTCACTAGGAGTTGGTGAGGGGCTTGGTCAGTAAAGAGCTGCCCTGTGGAATTTGGGAAGGAGATGACAGTCACGTTCTAAACAAAGGCAGCTGATGGAGTGTGGGGGAACTGAAGTGCTTCTCCCAGAACTGGGAGCCTGGGGAGGAGGTTCTCATAGATGACGGCTGGTACCTGGGAGAAGACCAGGCAGGAAGGCTGGCCCAGCTGGCGAGGGTCACAGACCAGTTCTGCATGGAGGTTCGCTGATGGGGTGGAGAGAAGATAGGGCCCTGGTTTGATCACACACAAAGACCCTCAGAAAAGTTGCTGTAGGCTGGGTTTTAGAGTAAAGATGAGGCCTGCTCTGTCTCCCAAAATATGAGGGCCCCAGACATGCATGGCAGTACAAGGGGGCAGAGCCCAGGGCAGGGCAGGGTCTTGCTGCTTATCTCAGAGCAGGGAGGGAGATGGCGTTTGGGCTCTGGGCCGCTCAGAGTTGGCCTCCTGGAATTTGCAGTTTTGGCAAGATCAGATTCCCCAGTACCTCTCCAAGCCTTCTGCAGTGCTGGCCCCTGTCCCAGAGGCTGTCCTCCCCATGCCACCCCTCCCCATACAGACCCAAGCTGTTTCCTTATGAGGTCAAGGAATTCTAAGTTTGCCTTCTCCTCTAGGAACAACCCCTCCCCCGGCACCTGCCTTGGCCCTCTGCCTTTTATTTCCCTCTCCCCCAGTTGCCCCGCTATGTGGTCCCACCATGGATGGCACCAGGAGTCTGACTTGTGATGGTCCCCTGCACACAAGCCCACCTGGAGCCCAAGTCCAGCCCCATTTGCAGGCAGACCCATCCCAGACCACCAGAAACCAGGCGAGCCCTTGACCGTCAGAGCTGAGAGGCCCTCGGCACCACCCCTGTCACATAGAGGAGGAATTGGGGACCCAGAGAAGGAGGAGACTTGCGCAAGGGCCCCGAGTGCAATTCATTCATGGATGTTCCCCCAGCCAATACCTAGCACTCGAGGTCCTAACCTGGACAGTGTGGCCCAGCGGGGTTTCTGAGTCAGCAGAGGAGCTGTTAGGGGAAATCTGGGGCCTTGAGGGGAGTCTTGCTGGGAAGAGTGGGCTTGGAAGCCACCGATTCCAAGTCAAGAACAAGAAGACAGTTTCTCCTTTGAGAATGGGGAATGGATTCTAAGCAGTATATTATATAACTTGTAATCCCAGCAACATCAAAAATTATAAGGAAAAGTAATATCAACATGAATACATTTCTCAACAGTCATGTCCAAGGAGACTATTATTTATTGAGCTATTAATGTTTTCTTTAAGATAAGAACCTTAAGGGGACTTCCCTGGTGGTGCAGTGGTTAAGACTCTGCACTCCCAATGCAGGGGGCCCGGTTTCGATCTAGATCCCACATGCATGCCACAACTAAGGAGCCTGCCTGCTGCAACTAAGACCCGGTGCAACCAAATAAATAAAGTGTTACCAAATAAATATTTTTTAAAAAAGATCAGAACCATAATACTTTGGTACAATACAAAACTTAGTTTTTCTCTTCAAGGATGTGAAACATCCTATGGGTTTTTCCTGGCAATCAAATACTTTAAAACATTGCTCAGATAGTAACAAAAGTCGTAAGATGGTGATTATTGTGAAAATTAACATGTGGAAGATTGTTACAGCCAATATACAGCAGGGAATGGTTAGCTGACCAAAAGCCTCTCAATTAACACCTTGTGTTCCAGCCCTAGAACACATCTGTCCACCTTGGGACTGTTGGCACGGCTAGCTGGAGAGTCAGCTTGCCTTGGCAGTGGGAATGGAGCTGGTTCTAGTGCTTTTCAGGAACCTTCAACACAAGGAGAAAAAGTGTTTATTACGGTCTTTACCAGGGAAGAGCTGGTGCTGTACAAACCGTTCCCCCAGACCTGGAAGAAGTAGAGACCCCGAGATGTGTGTGTCTCAGGGGTGTGGGGGGAGGGGAGGGAGATAGTAGTGTAAAGAGAACATTAAAATGAAGGTGTCTCCTTCCTGCTACCCCACCTATTGTACCCCTGGCTCCGACTGCAATGCCTGTGGTAGGTGGGTTTCCCTCCTTGAAGGACAGCCTTGGCCATGAGCTCCAACACAGCCACCTCATGGATCTAAACTCAGGCCACTCATCGATCAAGTGAGGATAACCCAGTGCTGTGGGGACGGGGTCCCAGTAGATGGAGCAGGGAGAGACAAAGGCCGAGGTACTGCAAGGAGATCCCACCATGGGTCAAGGTGGAAAGGTCATTGCCAGCAGAGCCAGCATTTTAGCAGGTGTGACCAAACTTCTTCCTCCCTTCCTACCCCTTCCTTCCTTCTCCCTTTTTCCCTTCCTCCCTTCCTTCTTTTCTTTTTGTTTTTAAAGGTATTTTAAAATTTTTATTTATTTATTTTTGGCCACGGTGGGTCTTCGTTGCTGTGCACAGGCTTTCTCTAGTTGCAGCGAGCGGGGGCTACTCTTCGTTGCGGTGCGCGGGCTTCTCACTGCGGTGGCTTCTCCTGTTGCAGAGCACGGGCTCTAGGCACGCGGGCTTCAGTAGTTGTGGCACGCGGGCTCAGTAGTTGTGGCTCACGGGCTCAGTAGTTGTGGCTCACGGGCTCTAGAGCACAGGCTCAGTAGCTGTGGCGCACGGGCTTAGTTGCTCCATGGCACGTGGGATCTTCCCGAACCAGGGCTCGAACCCGTGTCCCCTGCATTGGCAGGTGGATTCTTAACCACTGCACCACCAGGGAAGCCCCCTTCCTTCTTTTCTTTCTCTCTTTTTATGAAGTGGAATAGAATAGGAAATAGAGTGTTTTCAGGTAGTAAGGGAAGGTTTCATTTGGTGGAACGTTTGTTTCAGTTATTTGTGTCGATCTGTGTGTGCATGCAGGTACTGGCTCAGGATGTAAAATGTAGTTCTTATCGGGGGTTGTGGGCAAAATATTAAGACACTGCTTTATGTGGCCTTCACCAAGGAAGTAACATTTGAGCTGAATATGAAGCTACCAGGCAATGGGCACGCAGAAGAGGAAGAGGGAGCCTGGCAGAGCCGGGGCATGGCTGTGCCCACCCGGTTCACAGACACTTGGCCCCTCGGTGGCACCCCGCCGTACACGCCCAGAGCTCAGCCCTGCACCTAATCATGCTCCTGAGAATCCCGAACATTTCTCCTGCTCGCTCCCAGGCCAGGCCTGGCACCCATCAGGGGCCAAATCAGTGGCAGCCAGGACGCTGGCTCATCACGGGGCTCGGGTCCCTGCCCCAGTGCGGACTTCCGGGCGGTAGGCGCTCAGTGAGCACCTGCAAGGGCCTGTCACCCCCCACCCCCAAGGCAGAATCAAACTTGTCTGGACAGCCCAGGCTCGGGGCAAAGGCGGGGGGCCGTGACTGTGGGCGGCTCCCTGGAGGAGGTGGCTTTTGCTGCTGGGCTGAGACGCAGGCCCTGAGACCCCTTGGGCGCGCCCCTCCCCTCGCTGGACGGTGAGCTCATCGGGGGTGGGGGGGCGTCGCCGGCGGCCCGGGCGCCTGAGCTCACGGCGCGCCCCCGCGGCGCCCCGCCACCCCCGCTCCTGGGCGATTTTACCAATTAAGGCTTTCTCGCCGGGCCGGGCCGGGCGCGGGGCGGGGGTGCGGCAAACAAGAAGGCGAGCGGCGGCGGCCCATTCGCGTGGAGGCGCGCGGCGCGCAGCGGACGCCGGCGGAGCCCCGAGGCGCTCGGCGCGGGCTCTAGGACCGGCCAGGCGCCACCCCGCGGTCGCCGGCCGCCCGCAGGGACAGCAGGTGAGGCCTCCGAGGCGGGCACCGAGTGGAACGGTCACGGAGCTGCTCGCGGAGCGGGAGCCCAGGGCCAGGTGCAGCCGGGTGCGTGAGCGCAGCCGCCTTCCCGGGTTTCCCCGGGAACCTATGTGTGTGCCCAGGAGTGTGGGAGCCGAAAGCCACGGGGGTCCCTGAGAGAGAAGGTGTCTGAGAGTTTGGCAGGATATGGGCTCTCGTGGGTGCCCGTGAGCGGGTCACTGCATGACTGTCCAGGAAGGCAAGGCCCTGAAAGCAGGACATTGTGTGGGCTGAGCGCGAGTGACCACCTGGAAGGACACTTCGCAGCCAGTATGCCCCCTGGGAGGGCGACAGTGGGTACCTGTGACACCAGTCCTCTGGGCACCAACTGCCTTGGGTACATAGGGGCTGGCTCCTGGGCTGCTGTGCTCCACGGGGACCCGGGTGGGAGGGTGGCCAGGCCAGATTCTCAGGCTGCGCCCTGTCCCAGGTTGGCTCTGAGCTAGATGTTCACACCAGCCAGGATGTGAGCGGCAGGGTCCCCAGATTCCCATGCCACCTGGTCCGGGAGCAGCAGGTGAAGTCCGCTGACAGACCCACCTGTGTGTGCTCCAGGCCGCTCTGTCGAAGTGGGAGCTCAGGACTTGAGTGCTGTCACGTGCTGCACCTGGACTTGCCTGAGCAGCCCCTCCTGCCACTCTTCGGCTTTCTTCATCAGCCGAAGCACCCCTGTGGGAGGGCCTGGCCTGGGGTCTGAGGGCAGGAGTGGGGTGGGAGGCGGGGTGTGTCTAACATCCAAGAATCTACTCCAAATAAGGGAAAATATGAAAGAGCTGGATTTTGGCTTCCAAGGGCTGCCCGATCTGGGGGCTTTGGGATGGGGCGCCACCTGGTGGTGATACTATGTCCCCTAGGGACAAGAACCCTCTACATCCCCATCACTTATTGCCCCCAAATAGGGAAAGCCTAGGGCTGGAAGCCAGGGCACCCAGCTTCTGTCCCCCTTTCTGCTGGAGCTGGCTTCTGGTCACTTACTCTGACTCAGTTTCCCTGCTCCCTGAAGATTAAGGAATGAACACAGATGACTCAATTGGATGGCAGTTATGGAGTGAAAATCAATTCTTGGTGTAATTCTGTCCTTGGGAACTTGCTTTCCAGTGGGGCAGGGGAATCAGAAGAACAACTCTCACCTCCTCTTGAATGGGGCCTGGTAGGGAGGGGTCCACACGGGTCCCCCTCTACAGCTCTCTCTCCCACCTCCATCCCAGTTCCCAGACACCGCAGTGTGGAGTTTTGTGCACATGTGTCTGAAAGTGGTCAGGAGTGGACAGTGCACAGGAGGTGAGCCTCAGACTGAAAAACATCATTTAGACCCCATGCCACCACCACTGGTGAGGAAAAACCAGTGGGGGGACAGGCAGCCCCCAAGCGAGCATGCTGGAGGGCAAGGGAGATGCCGGTGGGGACTGCAGCCCCACTGCGGGTGATGCAGACACCAGGGCTGTGCAAGAGTCAACCTTATTTGGGCATGACGTGCTGGCTGACCCAGGGCCTCCTCTCCCACTGGTCTTTAGCAGATAACTTAATTACTGCTAGTCTGCGGGTCAATCTAAGAATCAAGCACGAGGGACAGAGACATGCCTTTCTGGAAAAAAGATGTAAAGAAGGGAACATCCTGGAGAGGGGAGGTACACAGGACTGGGGGAAGTGAGTCCACTCTGGTGACAAAGCCATGAGTAGGCTGGCTTCTCTTCACTGAAGAGGGTGGCAGTGAATGTCCCAACAGGCCTCTTGCCCCTGTGCTTTTGCCGGTCAATGTCTCCCCACAGTGACCTCCCACGGTCTCCAGTTATCTACCAGAAAATTAATTTTGAGCAAATAGCTCCCCATTGCCCTGGAGACACCATCCCGGCTCCCCAGCAGGCCTTGGCAGCCTTCCGTGGTTTGCCCCCTTCGGTCCCCTGGCCCCCCTGTCCTGGGGGCCCGCTCTGCACTACCACGGCCCTGAAGCCCACCGAGATCCAGGTGCTCAGAGCCCACCAAGTCTTACTGGAACCCCGGAGCAGGTTCCCCGCCGCTGCCTGGCTGCTGGTCACACTGGGCTCAGGGGCCATTCCGACAGGAGAGGAAGCCCCTCCCGCCCCAGGTGGACAGCTGGTGGGTGAGGCGGGCACTCGCTGTCTCTGCATGCATCACACCGCGCCCTGTGCCAGTGCGCAACGGCACGCCCGGGCCCCTTCCAAGGCTGCTGGCTCCAGGAGTGCCGGTGGCCTCCTGGCCCAGTGCCCTATTTCCTCCCGGGTGGAGCGGGGAGGGAGGGAGGCGGTGGGGACCGGCGGGGCGCAGGTGCGCAGGCCAAACCCTGCAGAGCGGGAAGGCGGGCTGGGGCAGGGGGTCTGAGGGGGGCGGCCTAGGGTTCGGGCGCTACGGGCTTCCTTGGCTTGGCGCACGCGCGCAAAGCGCTGCCAGCAGCGCCTGGCCCAGACCTGCGCTCTCCAAGGGCTCGCCCTTCAGATCGGGCCCCTTCCCGCTGCTGCTGCTGCTGCTGCCGCCGGGGCCGCCGGCTGGGGCGCGTCCAGGGAACCCCAAGCGCCGGAGCTCGGGGGAGAGGGGACGACGGGGGGCTGCGGGGACCGAGCGGAGTCCACGTGACTCAGGGAGGGCGAGCCACCCCACCCCCCGCAGGGGCCTTGGGGAAGGAAAGTCCCTTGTATGGTGTGCCCGCTGGAAGCCAAGAGGTCCAGCGCCAGACGCTGCTCAGCCTTTCCTCGCTGCAGCGTTTCCTGCAGCGCAGGAGGGAGATCGCAGGACTTGAGCGCATCGTTGCCCGCTACGGGGCCCAAAGACCCTTCCCGGAGCTGGGGGTCGGGTCGAAATCGCCTGGGCGGGGGGACTCAGGGGGGCATTCCAACGGGTGGGGTGGGGCGGGGCGGGCACGGCCCCGAAGCCCCACCCAAGACCACGCCCCGATGTGACTCCGCCTCCCAGCCCCGCCCCCGCCCGCATTTAAAGGGCTCGCTCTCTCCGCAGCGCAACCTCTGCTGTCTGCATCGCCCCGCGCTCGCTGAGGTGCCTGCGACTTTAATTAAAGGGCCGTCCCCTCGCTTGGGCTGCAGCACCGCCCCTCCGCTCCTCGCGCCTCAAAATGAGTAGCTCCCACTCCCGGGCGGGCCAGAGCGCTGCGGGCGCGGCTCCGGGCAGTGGCGCCGATACGCGAGACGCCGAGATGCCGGCCACCGAGAAGGACCTGGCGGAGGATGCGCCGTGGAAGAAGATCCAGCAGAACACATTCACGCGTTGGTGCAACGAGCACCTCAAGTGCGTGAGTAAGCGTATCGCCAACCTGCAGACGGACCTGAGCGACGGGCTGCGGCTTATCGCGCTGCTCGAGGTGCTCAGCCAGAAGAAGATGCACCGCAAGCACAACCAGAGGCCCACCTTCCGCCAGATGCAGCTCGAGAATGTGTCGGTGGCGCTCGAGTTCCTGGAGCGCGAGAGCATCAAGCTCGTGTCCATCGGTGAGGGCGCGGGCCGCCCGGTGGCGCTGGGAGGCGAGGGAGGGGGGCTCCGCGCGTCCTCCCATCTTCTCCGGGCCGACCCCTCGCAGACACCCCCCCTAAGCTGTGGCGCCGCCCCGGGAGTCCCCGGGGCCGCCCAGCTCCGTGTGGGCCTCGAGAACAAAGGCTCGCAGGCCGGCGGTGCGTGCGGACCGCTACGCGCCCCCGCCCGCCGGTCCCCGGCTGGCCCACGCCCAGGCTGAGCTCACATCCTCCACAGGCCGCGCCCCCGCCGCTGCGCCCGCGGTGGGAGAGGGCCTGGGGGGGCGGGCACTGGCCAAGCTCTGGCCGTGCGCCTGGTGCCCCATCTCTAACGAGGGGGAGGCCGGGGCTCTCCACCCCCTACAGCAGTTTGGAGAGGGCCCTCTGGGCTTCAGGCACCCCTGTGGTTCCTTAAACGGGGGTTGGAGCTTGTGGGTCCCATTGTCTAGTGCCCCCCAGTGAAGATGGCTCATACCGCAAGTTTAGATTTTCTTTCGGGAACTAGGGGGCCAGAGAGGGCCATAGCTAGCAAAACAGCACCTGAGATGGGTTTGGGCGCTGGCCAGTGAAGGGAGCTGGCTTGTAGTCTCTTAGATACCTGGTTACTGTCGAGCTTGTGCCAAACTCTTGCCTCCATGTAGGACTTGCTTTCCTGCATCTAGAATATGCAGGAGTTGTTTGGGAGATACTCCAGCATGTGCTGGGCTCGCTGCCAGCCCAGTGTTCGTGTCACCGGGCTGGTGAGGCTGGCAGTGGTCGGGCCTACTGCATCATCCCAGGCACTTCGGAGATGAGAGCCACACAGGGACAGGCACCAGAACTGGTGACTTGCGGGGGGGGGGCGGGGAGATGCGACAGGGAGAGAAGGGGCACGAGCTTTCTTTTCTTCAGAATCGAAAGAGGCCTTCCAGTTGTCCCTACAGCCCTGGCCCGGTCCATGCGGAGCCTGAGAAAAGGAGGGACCGAGACTCAGGTGCCCCCAACCACTCAGGGCTGGTCTCAAGGGCCCCACCTCTTTCTCTGGAATGCAGGTCGAGGCCGAGGCCCACCCCCCAGTCCCAGCCTCAGTCTAGCCAAGCTGAGTCATCTCTGAGCCTTGGGTGGGGGGGCAACCGGATGTGGGGAGGCGGGCCACACCCCAATTGTCTGGGGGGGGTCTCCTCCTCCCCCCTCCCTCCTTCTCCTCCTCTTGTGAGCTGGCTGGAGCAGGCCTAGTTCCCAGAGCTTTGCCATATAAGGCAAAAAAATGTTGGAAAGCAGCAGTGATTAGGGGAGGGAGGGGGCAGGCTGGCCCGGGGGGCTGGGGAAAGGGGGTGGGATGGGGCGGGGCCATCCAACCAGTCAGTCTCTCAACTCTGAGCCCGGTCCTTCCCACCCTCTTTTGTGAGGTGGATGGGAGGGCCTAGGCCAGCCTCCTATGGACCGGGGGTGGGGAGGGCCCAGCCCGATGATGGCTGATGAGCTTGGCCTTGTGTTTCCCCTCGTGGGTCGTAGTGGACCTCGGGCCTGCTGAGGGCTTGTGCTAGACTCGCGATTCTGCGGGTGGGAGCCTGGCGGGAAGGCCTGGCTACTCCTGTGTCCTTGGGCTTCTCTGAACCTTCCAGTAACCCCTAGCCTGAAGCCCCCACTCCACCCTCCTACCTGCCATTTGGGGACAGTGCAAGGCAGTGGTGAGGGACCGGGACCAACCGCAGCCTAGGAGCAGGAAGGCCGCTGTGCTTTGAGTGGCACTGAGCTGGTCCGCAAGGTGCTGCCCGCTGGAGTCAGGCTACCTGCCATTGATGGCCCTTCTGGTGGCGTCCATCCCCTTCTCCCCACCCCCAAGTTGACTCACTAGACAAGTATTTTCTACTGATTGTTGGGGAAGGGTAGGTGGAACACGCCAGCAGGGATTCCAAAGATGAGCTGCCCTCCTGAGTTCTCAGAGGCCCCCCCCGGCCCCCCCCACCCCATTCGCTTGAGGAGGCTGAGACCCAGAAGGGCCTTGGGTGGGGCTCAGAGCCCAGAGGCATTGCCATGGGGATGGGGTGCAGGGTGCCCGCCCTAACCACTTCCCCTGTGGTGAGCTTGGCGGCCACCAGCCTGTAGCCCAGTGGCCCGTTAGGTGGCGAGGAGGGCGGGCAGCAGCTGAGCAGGCTCTGCTGAGGCAGCAGGACTTGGGGACCCCACCCATGACCTCTGCCACCCAGACTCCCAAGCTGGGCCCTGAGCGCCCAACCCAGGCTCACTGGCTCCGCCCTTCCCCTTCGGGCTGGGTGAGGGGGCCCCTGGAATGTGTCCTGCCCGGCATCCTGGCTGGCAGGCCATCTCTGCCGGGCCCCAGTGAGTCAGGGCCATGCAGCCCAACCACCGGTTCCTTGGGGCTCCCAGCCCCTCCCCCTGCATCAGGGCTGCTGCCCAACTCCCAGCCTGGCTCTGTGGGGGGAGGGGGAGCACTAAGGCAGTGGGGGGCGGGGCTCACACCCTCCACCCAAAGGGTCCTTGCCCAACGCGCGCCACCGCTTCCGCTTCCCCAGCCCCATGCCATCCACCCATCCACCCGCCCCCGCGACCCCAGGGCAGCCGCCACATTTCCCAACCTCTCCACCCGCCGGCCTTCCTCTTTCTCAGTGCAGGTCAGGGGCCCTTTCCTGGAGATCCCTGGGGATGGGCGGTGGGCCCCTGCAGAGCACTCATCCCACTCACTCCAGAGCCACCTTTGCGGAAGGGAGCTCCTCCCCAGGCCTCCCCTGGCCCTGTCTGCCGCCTAGGTCTGTCTCCTGTCCCTCCTCTGGGTCCCCACGGCCCCCAGGGCTTCCAGCAATGCCCCCTCGTTGTGCTGTATTGTCATGTGTCTACAGGTGCTTTGCCTCCAAACCTCCTTCACACCCCCAAAGGGGCCCCGACCCACACCCCACCCTGCCCACGGGGGCCTGTGCCTCCTCCCTGGGGCCTGCTATGCTGCCACATTCCCCAGTGCCTGGGAGTGGCCTGACACCCTGAATGTGTGCCACCCCCAAACCCATGTGCGCGCGTGCACGCACATGCACAGGGACCCCGGGTCAGCCCTGCCCGCCCAGCGCTGCCGCTCGTTCCCCTTACAGACAGCAAGGCCATAGTGGACGGGAACCTCAAGCTGATCCTGGGCCTCATCTGGACCCTGATCCTGCACTACTCCATCTCCATGCCCATGTGGGACGAGGAGGAGGACGAGGAGGCCAAGAAGCAGACGCCCAAGCAGAGGCTCCTGGGCTGGATCCAGAACAAGCTGCCGCAGCTGCCCATCACCAACTTCAGCCGGGACTGGCAGAGTGGCAGGGCCCTGGGCGCCCTTGTCGACAGCTGTGCCCCGGGTGAGGGGCAGCGGGGGGCGGGGCCGCCGGTAGGGGGCCGGAGGGGATGGCCTGCAGCCAGGTCTCTTGGCCCCCCAGACTCATGGCCTTCCTTGCCCCGCAGGCCTGTGCCCTGACTGGGATTCCTGGGATGCCAGCAAGCCCGTGAACAACGCCAGGGAAGCCATGCAGCAGGCCGACGACTGGCTGGGCATCCCTCAGGTACGCTCCGCCGGGCCAACCGCGGCCGTCTGGGGGCTGAGGGCCCAGTGCGGAGAGGTGGCGTGTCCCAGGACCCTGAGGCTTGGAGGCCAACTGGCTCCTTTTTCCGCGCGTGACAGGTGATCACCCCTGAGGAGATCGTGGACCCCAATGTGGATGAGCACTCCGTCATGACCTACCTGTCCCAGTTCCCCAAGGCCAAGCTGAAACCAGGGGCTCCCCTGCGGCCCAAACTGAACCCGAAGAAAGCCCGAGCCTACGGGCCAGGTGAGAGAGCCAGGCGGGGGGTCCTCCTGCAAGGTGACCTCCTCCCTGAACGTGAGCTCCCGGGGAGGCTTCAGTCACGTGGCTGCCAGGTTATCAAATGCCCCCCCGTGAGTCAGGCAGGAGTGGGTCAGGGCTGGTCAAAACTGGCCACTGGCTCTGTGTTCCCCCCGCCACACCAGCCCGAGGCAAACTCAAGCCAGCGTTCTAGAAAACAGGCCCAGGCCTGTCCCACGGCAGGAGCGCAGTTGGGGCCGAAGGCCGGGTTCTGCGCGCTGGGGTGTACACCGAACTGACTCACCCCGTTCCGAACAGCCTGATGGGGCTGCGGCGGGGGTGCGCCAGCCCTCACAGCCAGCCTGTGGCTTCCCCCCCAATCCCCGGGCAGGCATCGAGCCCACAGGCAACATGGTGAAGAAGCGGGCAGAGTTCACTGTGGAGACCAGAAGCGCCGGGCAGGGAGAGGTGCTGGTGTACGTGGAGGATCCGGCCGGGCACCAGGAGGAGGTAGGGCGGCCAGCAGGCAGGGCAGGGCGCTGCCGGGCCTCCGCGTGGAGGGGCCGCTCTGAGCAACGGCTCACGGACTCCTTCCCACCCTAGGCAAAGGTGACCGCCAATAACGACAAGAACCGTACCTTCTCTGTCTGGTATGTCCCCGAGGTGACGGGGACTCATAAGGTGAGCCCTCAGCCCAAGGGGAGGCCAGTGGCGAGGGCAGTGGCGAGGGTGCCCCAACCCTGCCCTCACGGTGCGCCCCTCCTGGGAACAGGTCACTGTGCTCTTTGCCGGCCAGCACATCGCCAAGAGCCCCTTCGAGGTGTATGTGGACAAGTCCCAGGGAGATGCCAGCAAAGTGACGGCCCAGGGCCCTGGCCTGGAGCCCAGCGGCAACATCGCCAACAAGACCACCTACTTTGAGATCTTCACGGCGGGTGAGGGGAGGGTGCCGAGGCCGGCAGGTCTGGGGGAAGAGCTGGGGGGGCGCGGGAGCGGCCTGGAGGCTCCGGGATCTGAACCGATGCCTCCTGGCAGGAGCGGGGACAGGCGAGGTGGAAGTGGTGATCCAGGACCCCACAGGACGGAAGGGTACCGTGGAGCCTCAGCTGGAGGCCCGGGGTGACAGCACGTATCGCTGCAGCTACCAGCCCACCGTGGAGGGCGTCCACACGGTGCATGTCACCTTCGCTGGTGTGCCCATCCCTCGCAGCCCCTACACTGTCACTGTTGGCCAAGGTAGGCCAGTCCCGGCCGCCCCCCGCTGGGCACGGCTCCAGCCCTGCGGTCTCGGAGGGGGGCAGCCGGGCAGGTCCCGTTCCAGCCCCCGCCCCGGCTCCCCGGGCTTCTGTCCTTCCGCTGTGCGGGCGCACTCTTTCTGGCCCGGCTGGGACCCTCCTCCTTCTCCTCCTCTCGCCCTCTCCATCTCTCTCTGTCTCTCCACGCTTTCACCTTCGGAAGAGCTCGCTCCAGCTGTCTAGAAACCTGCTGCTCTCTGCTCTGCCCACAGGGTCAACGGTACTTGGATCTGTCTTCCTAGGGGGGGCTAGGCGGGGGGCTGGGGGCTGGCATGGCTGGAGCAGGTGGGAGGAGGCCTGCCGTGTCCTGGCCTGGGCCACACAGGTCCTAGGGTCACGGTCCCTTCCACTTCTTTCTTACGCGTCCCTCACCGGCCCGTGTGGCCCGATGGCCCAGCCTTGTGGGAGCAAGGGAGGGGTCGCCCAGCGCCGGCTCCCAGCAGCTCAGCCAGCCTTCTGCTCACAGCTTGTAACCCAGGGGCCTGCCGCGCCGTCGGCCGGGGCCTCCAGCCCAAGGGTGTGCGAGTGAAGGAGACTGCCGACTTCAAGGTGTACACGAAGGGCGCGGGCAGTGGGGAGCTGAAGGTCACCGTGAAGGGTCCCAGTAAGTTGGCCTGTGGCTGGGCTGGGGTGGGCGGTGCCAGTCCCCAGCCACTGCTGGGCAGGCCTGAGGCCCTCCCTTGTCTCCGGCAGAGGGCGAGGAGCGCGTGAAACAGAAGGACCTGGGGGATGGTGTCTATGGCTTCGAGTATTACCCCATGGTCCCCGGCACATACACTGTCACCATCACGTGGGGCGGCCAGAACATCGGGCGCAGGTGAGACCCCGGGCTGAGCTCGGAGGTGGCGCACTCCTCCCTCTGCTGGGTTTGGGCCGGCCCCCCTCCAAGACGGGGCCCCTTGGCACTCCCCTGGGTGGCTCTCTCCTTGCAGTCCCTTCGAGGTGAAGGTGGGCACCGAGTGTGGCAATCAGAAGGTGCGGGCTTGGGGCCCCGGGCTGGAGGGCGGCGTCGTTGGCAAGTCCGCAGACTTTGTGGTGGAGGCCATTGGGGACGACGTGGGCACCCTGGGTAAGTTGGAGGCTGCGATGTGGGCACCTGGGGGCAGAGGCTGGTAAGGGCCACCCTCCCGAGGTTCCAGGGCACTGACGGAGCTGGCGGCTGTTCTCAGGCTTCTCTGTGGAGGGCCCGTCACAGGCCAAGATCGAATGTGATGACAAGGGCGATGGCTCCTGTGATGTGCGCTACTGGCCCCAGGAGGCTGGCGAGTATGCCGTGCACGTGCTGTGCAACAGTGAAGACATCCGCCTTAGCCCCTTCATGGCCGACATCCGCGAGGCGCCCCAGGATTTCCATCCAGACAGGGTAAAGGGTGCGGGCCGCTGGGCTGGGTCTCTGGGCTTTAGGGCCCTGGGCTGGCATCGCCGGCAGTGTGCTCCTGCCACTCTGTCTTTGGAGGCCAGCACTTGGTCCCCTGAGATCTGGGTGGCCTCCCATTAGGTGAAGGCACGTGGGCCTGGATTGGAGAAGACGGGTGTGGCCGTCAACAAGCCGGCAGAGTTCACGGTGGATGCCAAGCACGGCGGGAAGGCTCCTCTCAGGGTCCAAGTCCAGGTGTGGTGCCCTCTGTGGTGGGGGCAGGGTGGGCAGGTGCCCAGGCCCGGGCACTGACCAGGAGGCCGCCTGCTCCCGCCCGCTCTCCAGGACAACGAGGGCTGCCCCGTGGAGGCAGTGGTCAAGGACAACGGCAACGGCACCTACAGCTGCTCCTACGTGCCCCGGAAGCCGGTGAAGCACACGGCCATGGTGTCCTGGGGAGGCGTCAGCATCCCCAGCAGCCCCTTTCGGGTGAGCCTGCCCTCTGCAGGCCTCAGGCGGGCCTTTAGCCCACTTCCCTGGGTGCCCTCTTCCATGAAACTCGCATACCGTACAGCCTACCCCGTTCAATTAAACAACTCGGTGGTTGTGAGTGAGTTGAGAGCTGTGTGGCCATCACCACAGTCGAGGATGGGGACGTTTTCACCGTCCCCCAGAGAAACTCCTCTGCGCCTCCACTGCCCCCGGCCCTACGCAGCCACGCACCCGCTTCTGGCTGTGCGGTTTACCTTCTCTAGACATTCCCTGGGGACGGGCTCCTAGGCCCTGCACGGATAGACCACGTGTTAGGTGTCCAGTCATTTGTTGACGGGCATTTGGGGTTTTTCACCTTTTGGCTGTCGTGAGCAGTGCTGCCACGGACGTTCCAGTACAGGCGTTAGTGCAGACGAGCGATCTCACTGCCCTGGTTGCATAGACGGCGAAGCACTCCCCAGGGTGGCCACGCCATTTTGCCCCTCCTCCAGACTGGTCATGCCCCTGCATTTGCCTCCGTGCCCTGCAGGTGAATGTGGGAGCCGGCAGCCACCCAAACAAGGTCAAGGTGTACGGCCCAGGAGTGGCCAAGACGGGACTCAAGGCTCACGAGCCCACCTACTTCACTGTGGACTGCACGGAGGCCGGCCAGGGTGAGGCCCTGCCTCGAGAGCGCGGGTGGGCGGGTGGGCGAGGCGTCCCCGTGAGGTTCCAGCCTCCACTCCCTCCTCCCCCGCAGGTGACGTCAGCATCGGCATCAAGTGTGCCCCCGGCGTGGTGGGCCCCGCCGAGGCCGACATTGACTTCGACATCATCCGCAATGACAACGACACCTTCACGGTCAAGTACACACCCCGCGGGGCTGGCAGCTACACCATCATGGTCCTCTTCGCGGACCAGGTGGGTGCTGGTGCTTCCGGCCCCTAATGCTGCTGGGTGTTGGGGTGTGGCTCTCCTCTCAGCCCTCCTCCTCCCGCCCCTGCAGGCCACACCCACCAGCCCCATCCGGGTCAAGGTGGACCCCTCCCATGACGCCAGCAAGGTGAAGGCCGAGGGCCCTGGCCTCAGTCGTACCGGTGAGGACGAGTACCCCATGGGGAGGTTGGGGAGCCCCGAGGGGGCGTGGGGCAAGGTGCCCCTACAGGGTAGCTGTGTCTCCTCAGGTGTTGAGCTTGGCAAACCCACCCACTTCACGGTCAATGCCAAAGCCGCCGGCAAAGGCAAGCTGGATGTCCAGTTCTCGGGGCTGGCCAAGGGGGACGCGGTGCGTGATGTGGACCTCATTGACCACCATGACAATACCTATACCGTCAAGTACACTCCTGTGCAGCAGGTAGCTACCTTGACCCCCTGTGGCCGCGCCTGTCCATATACCTGCTGAGCCCGTGGGCCCCCCTCACGTGGTGGGCTGGGTGGGCAGCTCCGGGGGGCTTCCCGCCCACTCTCGTTTCCCACCTGGGAGAGAGAAGGCATGGAAGTCCAGGGGGTGCAGTGGCAGAGAGAAGCCATTGTCTCTGAAGCCCCTCCCCATGCCCAAATTGGGAAGCCCCAGGCCAGGGGACCAGGGCCATGACCCACGACCCTGCCCTTCTGTACCCTTCCCAGGGCCCAGTGGGTGTCAGTGTCACTTATGGAGGGGATCCTATCCCCAAGAGCCCCTTCTCGGTGGCGGTGTCTCCAAGCCTGGACCTCAGCAAGATCAAGGTGTCCGGCCTGGGAGAGAGTAAGTTGTTGGGGCCTGTCGCAGCCAGCCGCTGAGCGCGCCCCGGGGCTGCCTGGGCCCATGCCACAGTTCTCCCCTTCCTTTCATCGTGTCAACAGAGGTGGATGTTGGCAAAGACCAGGAGTTCACAGTCAAGTCGAAGGGTGCCGGTGGCCAAGGCAAAGTGGTGTCCAAGATTGTGGGCCCCTCGGGGACAGCAGTGCCCTGCAAGGTGGAGCCAGGCCTAGGGGCTGACAACAGCGTGGTGCGTTTTGTGCCCCGTGAGGAGGGGCCCTACGAGGTCGAGGTGACCTACGACGGCGTGCCTGTGCCCGGAAGCCCCTTTTCTCTCGAAGCTGTGCCCCCCACCAAGCCTAGCAAGGTAACTGGGGTGTAGGTGCCACCCCCTCTCTTCTCCAGACTCGCCCTCACCCCTTCTCATTTTTGTCCTTTTGAGCGGTGGCCCTGCTCAGGCCTGCCTGTGCCCGTCTGGTGGGGGAGGGGAGCCAGAACGAGAGGAGGCAGACGGAGTCAGGCTGGGGGTCTGAGGGTCAAGGGTCGGGGAGGTGGCGTGGCTCTGGCTCCTGACCTGCCCCTCCTCCCTCAGGTGAAAGCTTTTGGGCCCGGGCTGCAGGGGGGCAGTGCAGGCTCCCCTGCCCGCTTCACCATCGACACCAAGGGCGCCGGCACAGGCGGCCTGGGCCTGACAGTGGAGGGCCCCTGTGAGGCCCAGCTGGAGTGCCTGGACAACGGGGACGGCACGTGCTCTGTGTCCTATGTGCCTACGGAGCCCGGGGACTACAACATCAACATCCTCTTCGCTGACACCCACATCCCCGGCTCCCCGTTCAAGGCCCACGTGGTTCCCTGCTTTGACCCATCCAAGGTCAAGTGCTCGGGCCCCGGGCTGGAGCGGGCCACCGCCGGTGAGGCGGGCCAGTTCCACGTGGACTGCTCGAGCGCAGGCAGCGCAGAGCTGACCATTGAGATCCGCTCCGAGGCGGGGCTGCCAGCCGAGGTGCACATCCAGGACCACGGCGACGGCACGCACACCATCACCTACATCCCCCTGTGTCCCGGGGCCTACACTGTCACCATCAAGTACGGCGGCCAGCCCGTGCCCAACTTCCCCAGCAAGCTGCAGGTGGAGCCCGCAGTGGACACCTCAGGCGTCCAGTGCTATGGGCCCGGGATTGAGGGCCAAGGTGAGAGGCCCCCCACCATAGGGCGTGGGAGCAGCGGGAGCCGGGGCCCTGGGAGCCCCATTCTTCTTCCTCTCCCTGCCCCCCTGCAGGCGTCTTCCGAGAAGCCACCACCGAGTTCAGTGTGGATGCCCGGGCTCTGACGCAGACCGGAGGGCCGCACGTCAAGGCTCGCGTGGCCAACCCCTCGGGCAACCTGACCGAGACCTACGTGCAGGACTGTGGCGACGGCACGTACAAAGTGGAGTACACGCCTTACGAGGAGGGTGCGTGCCAGGGCGCTGGAGGGATGGGCCGGGGGTGGGGGCAGGGTGACCTGGGCTCCCTCTGACTCAGCCTGCCCTCCTGCAGGACTCCACTCTGTGGATGTGACCTACGACGGCAGCCCTGTGCCCAGCAGCCCCTTCCAGGTGCCCGTGACCGAGGGCTGTGACCCCTCCCGAGTGCGCGTCCATGGGCCGGGCATCCAAAGCGGCACCACCAACAAGCCCAACAAGTTCACCGTGGAGACCAGGTGAGTGAGAGCCCCGGAGGCAGGGGCTGCAGGGGGCCTTGGAACCCAGGGGATGACGGGCTGTCTCTCTGGACCAGGGGAGCTGGCACAGGGGGCCTGGGCCTGGCTGTAGAGGGCCCCTCCGAGGCCAAGATGTCCTGCATGGACAACAAGGACGGCAGCTGCTCGGTCGAGTACGTCCCCTATGAGGCCGGCACCTACAGCCTTAACGTCACCTACGGCGGCCATCAGGTGCCAGGTGAGGAGGCAGGTCAGCTGGGGCCGGGCTGGGACCACCTGTCCGCCCTCCACTCTTGTCTCACACAGCTGCCATCCCTCTGCCCGCCTCCAGGCAGTCCTTTCAAGGTCCCTGTGCATGATGTGACAGACGCGTCCAAGGTCAAGTGCTCTGGGCCTGGCCTGAGCCCAGGCATGGTCCGTGCCAACCTCCCTCAGTCCTTCCAGGTGGACACGAGCAAGGCCGGCGTGGCCCCGCTGCAGGTCAAAGTGCAGGGGCCCAAAGGTGAGTGTTCCTGTGCCTGGGAGTGGGGGGTCAGGTCAGGAGAGTGCGGTCCTCTGAGGGAGGGGACCCAGCGACGGCGGGGGGCGGGGCCAGTGGGCAGGCAGTTGACGGAGGAGCCTCAGGTGACCCCAGAGCCAGTGCCCTGGGGCAGGGGACCTAAAGGAGGCAGAACAGACCGCTGAGCAGATGTGGCAGGCGGGAGGGAGGTAGAGCGGGCAAGGGTCTGAGATGTCACAGGGGCTCAGGGCTGTTCTGGGGACGGGCAGGTGAGGGCAAGTCGAGGCCCCCTGGGGTGAGGGCTGGGTGTGTGGCCCAAACTCGGCTTTCTAGTGTGGTGGGCCTAGGGGCCCAGGGCACTGGCTAAGGCTCTGTCTGTGGGCCTGGGGCCAGGCCTGGTGGAGCCAGTGGATGTGGTGGACAACGCCGATGGTACCCAGACCGTGAACTATGTGCCCAGCCGTGAGGGGCCCTACAGCATCTCGGTGCTGTACGGGGAAGAAGAGGTGCCCCGAAGGTAAGAGGCTGGGCCCTCTGCGTGTGGGGAGGGGCCTGGGCTGGGCACCAAGAGCCTTCCTGACCGCTCACAGCGTCCTGGCCTAACAGCCCCTTCAAGGTCAAGGTGCTGCCTACGCATGATGCCAGCAAGGTGAAGGCCAGCGGCCCCGGGCTCAACACCACTGGCGTGCCCGCCAGCCTGCCTGTGGAGTTCACCATCGACGCAAAGGACGCAGGGGAGGGCCTGCTGGCGGTTCAGATCACGGTGAGCCGGCCGCACGGGTGGCCGCCTGCTCCAGCTGCGGTGCAGCTCCGGGCACAGGGAAGGCGAGGGAGGGGAGGGGCCCAGGCTGGAGCGGGGCGCCGCGCGGGTCCGCGGCCCGGCTCTCTGGTCTCCCTTAGAAGCCGTGCCAGCCTCTAGGATGGTGGTGACAGACACGGGCTACCCCACGCACGCACTTGCTCACTTCGGGTGTCACCAAAGCCCTTAGTGCCTCAGCTTTTCTGCCTGTAACATTCTCTGGGGCCAGGTGTAAGGCTAGGACTCTGAGATCTTTGGGGGAGCTCGTCCTAGTGCTAGGGCAGGCCCTGGGGTAGAGGATGGGAGCTGAGAGGTCCTCGTGGGGGTAAAGCAGGATGGGCGCCAGGTCCCTGCCCCTGCCTGTTGTCACGCAGGGTGCGGGGGGCCGGGGGGGGGTCACTGGGCATTTTGGCGCTTCCCTTCTGGGCCTTGCCCGTGGGGAAGTAAAGGACAGTGGTGGATGCAGGCAGCCGTCTTGGGCCACGGTGCTTGAGCGGCTCAGAGGCTGTCCCTGCAGCAGTGGCGCTCGGCGCTTGGTCCTTTGAGAGGGCCTGAGGGAACCCCGGGCCTGGCTGGGCTTGGGCCAACCGCCTCCCCTGTGCTCTGCCATGCAGGACCCTGAGGGCAAGCCCAAGAAGACGCACATCCAAGACAACCACGACGGCACGTACACGGTGGCCTACGTGCCAGACGTGACGGGCCGCTACACCATCCTCATCAAGTATGGTGGTGACGAGATCCCCTTCTCCCCGTACCGCGTTCGGGCCGTGCCCACTGGGGATGCCAGCAAGTGCACCGTCACAGGTGAGCCAGCCCGCCAGCGGCCGCGGCGCTCAGCACGGGGCTTGGGTGTGCCTGTGTGCACGGGCTCGCTGCTTGGGGCGGCGTGTGGGAGTGGGGGCCGCCCCCTGAGTGACTCACCTGACCTTTCTCCTTGCTCTCTGCCCTCTCACCTCAGTGTCAATCGGAGGTCACGGGCTAGGTAAGCTGCTTGCTGGGGCCACTCCCAATGCCCCTCCTGCCCGGAGGGCAGCTTCCTTTCCTCTTCCATGCTGATTCCCAGGACAGTTCCAGCTGCAGCTCTTGGCAGGGACAGAGGGGGGAACTGGAGGGTTAGGGCCCAGGGAGGCCTCCGGAGCTGAGCATGAGTGCTCCGGCCCTCCCCCTCTGGGCCTCCATTTCCCCATCTGAGAAGTCGGGTTGCAGCTGAGAGCTTTGGGGTGAGGTGCATCCTGAGAGGCGCCCCCCTGGGGGCTCTGGGGTCTGGGGATCTTGGCTTCCCGGGGAAGTCCCGGGGGCGGGCAGCAGGCCCTTTCTCTTCACTTCCTCTTTCCGCGTCCAGGGCTCTCGCGTGGGGTCTCCCCCAAGCAGCGGGAGTCCCCGGCCCCGGCCGGATCCACAGACCCCCATCCCCACCTCCCGGGGGCCTCTGCGTCCCAGGCCGGGGGAGGTGCAGGCTGCATGAGTGGGTGGGGCTGGCTGGTAGTGCCGTAGCACCAGCGTCGACTGCTTGGGCGGCCAGCATGGCGGGGCCCGGCCCGGCCTCAGAGCCCCAAAGTGCACTCGGTGGCCCCCCTCCCCCCTCCCTCCCCCCATTCCCCAAGCAGTGACGTTATTCAGATGGTCCCCAACCAGGCACGGAGGTTCTCCTGCTCAGGCATGGGAGGGGAGAGCCAGCCCCAGCCAGGGACACCAAGAAGAGGCAACGACTACACGGGAGCCTCTGAAGGCTGTCGGCCGGGACCTTGGCCGAGGCAGCCAGGGAGAAAGTTAGAGGGTGGCTGGGGCTCCACGGCAGGGGCTCGACGACTTTGGACAGCAGGCCTCGGGGTCTGAGACGCCAGCCCTGCGTGCCTAGGGCAGGGGGTAGGGCCGGGGTTGGGGGGAGCAGAGGCAGGGGCAGGGCTGGGCTGAGGGAGTGGTCTCGGTTTACCTGGCCACCGCGTGCAGAATGGAGACAGGGCGCCCAGCTGGGGAACTGAAGTCACCTCTGGACCAGTCGGAGGGGTGGCTTGGGCTAGGCTGCTGGTGGTGGGGCTTGAGAGGCTGGGCGCCGGGCAGGGAAAGCGGGGAGTCGGGGCTGACTGTGAGGTTGGGGCCCGAGCTACTAGCTAGGTGGCGGGTCCAGGTTCCGAGCCAGGGAGACCAGGTGTGGCTGTGTGCGAGGTGAGGCCTCCCAGGGCAGGGGCGGGCAGCGGGGGGCCAGGTGTAGCGCTCAGGAGAGCCGCGGAAGGCCAGCATGGAGCCCTTGCGCAAAGCGGGAGCCCTCGGCGGACAGGAGAGTTCGGTGGCAGGCTGGCCGGGGGACCCCCTTGCACTCAGCCCTCGAGTCGGTCCGGTGCCCCCAGCTGCTTCCCTGGCAGGGGCCGGGCTCCAGAAAGCACTCGCTGCCAGGCCTCACAGCCTACAGCCCCCCGAGCCTCCACGGCTGAGCCCAGATCATAACGTCACTGTCCCTCCCCTCTCCTCGGGCACTCTGGGGCCCTGGAGGCTGCTCAGCTGCTCTGCTCTCGCCACCTCGCAGCCGTGGCTCTGGCTTGGGCCTCCCGCCCCCCTTCCCCCTGGGTGCTGCCACTGCCTGCTGCGCTGTGCTGCCTGGGTGCTAACCCTGCTGCCTACCTGCTTCCCTGCTCCCAGCTCCCTGCCTGCGCCGGGCCACGCCCGGCCGCCCCTCTCTGCAAGCCTCCGGTCGAGCGAGCGTTCTCAGTTGTCAGGAAACTCCAATTTCACCTTCAGGCCCGGGGGGCGCGGGGCGAGTGTCACGTTCCCCACGCTGCAGCAGGTCTCCGCCTCACCGCGTCCGCACACGGCACTGGGGGCCGGGGCCAGGCCGCAGGGGCGAAGGCAGCCGTGGGCCCAGCCGGCGCGCTGGCGCCGGTCAGCGTGGTCCACGGCACAGGCTGAAGCCAAGTGGGTGGGGGCGGTGGCGGCAAATGCTTGTGCCCTGATGGCGGCGGTGACCTCGTGGGCTTCCCGGCCCTTCCTTCCTCTCAGACTCCTGGGTGCCATCCGTTGGGCCTTTCCCATGTGGGGGACTCCCCCGAGACAGGACTCCCAGGCTTGAGGTGGCTCGGGGGAACCTTTCCTGCCTTCTGAGAAATCACTCACCATCCCAGCTTTGGGGGGGCGGGGGCGGGAGGCCTGGCTGTGCTTGGTGGTGGCAGTAAGAGGCCTGGGCGGGCGGCAGGTGGACAGGAGCGGCCCGAGCGCCGAGCTCATGCGCTGGCCCCCCCTTTGGGGACCCACCCTACCCCACCAGGCGCTGGCATCGGCCCCACCATCCAGATTGGGGAGGAGACGGTGATCACCGTGGACACCAAGGCGGCGGGCAAAGGCAAGGTGACCTGCACCGTGTGCACACCCGACGGCTCCGAGGTGGACGTGGACGTGGTAGAGAACGAGGACGGCACCTTTGACATCTTCTATACGGCCCCCCAGCCGGGCAAATATGTCATCTGCGTGCGCTTCGGTGGCGAACACGTGCCCAACAGCCCCTTCCAAGTGACGGTCAGGAGGGGTCGGGGGCGAGGCATCCGGGCGGGGCTCATGTGAGACGACAGAGTCTCCAGCTCCTGTGCGTTGCTCTGCAGGCGCTGGCTGGGGACCAGCCCACGGCACAGCCCCCGTTACGGCCTCAGCAGCTGGCCCCGCCGTACACCTACGCCCAGGGCGGTCAGCAGACCTGGGTATGGCTTGGCCCACCTCCTCCCAGCCCTAGGGGACACTCGGGGACCGGCCAGCTGGGCGTCCCGTGAGGCCCTGTTCTGCCGCTTGTTAGGAGGGACCCCGGATCCTCCCACGCGGGACCCCTTCCCTCCTGCAGCTCCTCACTCAGGCCCTCTGTCTCCACTGCAGGCCCCAGAAAGACCGTTGGTGGGTGTCAACGGGCTGGATGTGACCAGCCTGAGGCCCTTCGACCTTGTCATCCCCTTCACCATCAAGAAGGGCGAGATCACTGGTGAGCGGGGGCGGGAAGGAGCTAGGGAGCCACAGAGGCCAGAGTGTGCCAACGGGCTGCCCTGACCTGCGCCCCACTGCCCTGCAGGGGAGGTGCGGATGCCCTCGGGCAAGGTGGCGCAGCCGGCCATCACCGACAACAAGGATGGCACTGTGACCGTGCGCTACGCACCCAGCGAGGCCGGCCTGCATGAGATGGACATCCGCTACGACAACATGCACATCCCAGGTGCGCCCCTCAGCATGCCACCACCACCTTACGGGGGCGTGGGGCTGGGGGAGGGGCTTGGGGACGACACGAGGCCCCCATTCCACGTGGTCCCTCTTCCTGCCTCAGGAAGCCCCCTACAGTTCTACGTGGATTATGTGAACTGCGGCCACGTCACAGCCTACGGGCCTGGCCTCACGCACGGGGTGGTGAACAAGCCTGCTGTCTTCACCGTCAACACCAAGGATGCAGGAGAGGGTGAGCGGCAGCTCTCGTCTTGACCCGCGTGTGTGTCACGGGCTACTGTCATCCGGTGGGGAGCTGGACACTGGACATGCTCCCCAGATGAGGCTCCCTGCCCACCCCCGGCCTCTGCTTGCCCGTTGGGGCTTCTCCTCATTGGCGCAGTGTCCCTGGGCACAGTTCGCACCCTCACCCACAACTCTCTCCAGGGGGCTTGTCCCTGGCCATCGAGGGTCCATCCAAAGCAGAAATCAGCTGCACCGACAACCACGACGGGACGTGCAGCGTCTCCTACCTGCCCGTGCTGCCTGGTGACTACAGCATCCTGGTCAAGTACAACGAGCAGCACATCCCGGGCAGCCCCTTCACTGCCAGGGTCACAGGTAGGTGATACCCAGAGCGGTGACAAAAGGAGGCAGGTGGCAGGGTGGGTGCAGTCTCCCTCTGTGCCTGGACACACAGTGACCGTCCCCTGCCAGGTGACGACTCGATGCGCATGTCCCACCTGAAGGTGGGCTCTGCCGCTGACATCCCCATCAATATCTCGGAGACGGACCTCAGCCTGCTGACAGCCACGGTGGTGCCGCCCTCGGGCCGGGAGGAGCCCTGTCTGCTGAAGCGGCTGCGCAATGGCCACGTGGGTAAGAGGCTGGGGAGCAGGGCCTTCTGGAAAGGAGGGAGGCTGGGGGTGGGGGCACGCCTCTCCCCAGCTGACAGCCCCTCCCCGTGTCCAGGGATCTCATTCGTGCCCAAGGAGACCGGGGAGCACCTGGTGCACGTGAAGAAGAATGGCCAGCATGTGGCGAGCAGCCCCATTCCAGTGGTGATCAGCCAGTCGGAGATTGGGGATGCCAGCCGCGTGCGCGTCTCAGGCCAGGGCCTCCACGAAGGCCACACCTTTGAGCCCGCAGAGTTTATCATCGACACCCGTGATGCAGGTAGGCGGTGGCGGCCTGGAAGCTGGGGTGAGACCACTGTACTTGGCCCCCTGGCTCAGGGGTGTCCCTCCCGCAGGCTATGGTGGGCTCAGCCTGTCCATCGAGGGTCCCAGCAAGGTGGACATCAACACAGAGGACCTGGAGGATGGCACATGCAGGGTCACCTACTGCCCCACGGAGCCTGGAAACTATATCATCAACATCAAGTTCGCTGACCAGCACGTGCCCGGTGAGTGAGGCACCCACGCGCCTTCCCCATGGCTGGGCAACCTTCTTGCCACACCCAGGGTCCCCCTGCAGAACGTAACTTGTGTGGGATGTGGATTGTGCTTTCCTCCTTCAGGCAGCCCCTTCTCCGTGAAGGTGACAGGCGAGGGCCGGGTGAAAGAGAGCATCACACGCAGGCGACGGGCGCCGTCGGTGGCTAACGTTGGCAGTCACTGTGACCTCAGCCTGAAGATCCCTGGTAGGAGCTACAGGAGCCAGGGAGGGTCCCAGGGAGCCCTAGGTGCCAGCCCGAGGTGGTCCCAAGCAGAGGGGCGGGCCCTCGGTCTCCTGCTCACCAGGCTGTCCCCCACCTACAGAAATTAGCATCCAGGACATGACAGCCCAGGTGACTAGCCCATCAGGCAAGAGCCATGAGGCCGAGATCGTGGAAGGGGAGAACCACACCTACTGCATCCGCTTCGTGCCCGCCGAGATGGGCATGCACACCGTCAGCGTCAAGTACAAGGGCCAGCACGTGCCTGGGAGCCCTTTCCAGTTCACCGTAGGGCCCCTGGGGGAAGGGGGAGCCCACAAGGTCCGCGCAGGGGGCCCTGGCCTGGAAAGGGCTGAAGCTGGAGTGCCAGGTAGGCCTGCTTCCTGTGGGGCTCTTGCCCCTCCTGGGCGGGGGCTGGGGGGCAGGAGGGGGCTAGCAGCCATGCTTGGCGGGGGCCGACGCCGGGGGAGCAGCCCTCCGTGAGGACACACTGTACCTTCCCGCAGCCGAATTCAGCATTTGGACCAGGGAAGCTGGCGCCGGGGGCCTGGCCATTGCTGTCGAGGGCCCCAGCAAGGCCGAGATCTCCTTCGAGGACCGCAAGGATGGCTCCTGTGGCGTGGCCTATGTGGTCCAGGAGCCAGGTACTGAGGCGTGGCTGGGGCTGGGAGGCAGGACTCGGCTTTGGGCGCTGGTCTGGGTCTACGCGGACAGCCCTGCCCGGCTCCCACCCTCCACCTTGAGGTCCCAGGGCCACTCAGGCTGTTTGCGGGAGGTGGCAGGCTCGAATGCCGACAGGTGGGGACCTCCCGGCACGCCCTCTGTTCTCTCTCCCTGCTCAGGTGACTACGAGGTCTCAGTCAAGTTCAACGAGGAGCACATCCCCGATAGCCCTTTTGTGGTGCCCGTGGCTTCTCCGTCTGGTGACGCCCGCCGCCTTACTGTTTCTAGTCTTCAGGTGAGGCACCGAGAGAAACCGCCCGCCTGGGGCTCCTGGGCCCGGCCAGACCAGAGCCGCCGCACAGAGCAGGCCTTGGCCCTGTGTCGAGTGACCCGCCCAGCCCAGCTCGGGGCGCCGGGCTTCTGCTCTGGCCGGGTGCAGCCCACGCTTGGGGTCGGAGGAAGTACCCCTGACCGTCGCGTGGAGTTTTTCTCGTGTCTCAGCTCTAAAGGCTTTGAACAGAAGCCTGTGCCCCTTGAGCACCAGGGCTGAGGTTTAAAGAGGGACAGCCTGCCAGGGCTGAGTGCTGCCCGCAGGGCGGGGCCACCCCCTTCCTGCCGCCCGGTGTGTGATTGTAGAGCGTGGGTCTGGGAGCGGGGGTGTGTGCCTGTAGCTTGCTGCCCCTCGAGAATCCATGGCTCTCCCTCTTTAAACCAAGCTGGACGCCAGATGGGTAAGTGCAACCCAGTGGGATTCCTGCTTCTGGAGCCCTTTCCTTCCCTTGCCCCGCCCCAGCCCCTAACCACGTCTGCTGTGCTTCCAGGAGTCAGGGCTAAAGGTCAACCAGCCAGCCTCTTTTGCAGTCAGCCTGAACGGGGCCAAGGGGGCGATCGATGCCAAGGTGCACAGCCCCTCAGGAGCCCTGGAGGAGTGCTATGTCACGGAGATCGACCAAGGTGAGGCCCTGGCCCTTCCCGGCCAGCCAGCCGTCCGCCCTGGCCCGACTGGGAGCAGTGCGCCTCCCCCCGGGCCTGGCCCACTGGCTGGGAAGCAGGCTGAGGGTACAAAGGGGAGGCGCAGACTCCGGAAGCAGCCGAGACGGGGCCCAGAGGCCTGGGCTCCTCCAGCCGGGCGGCGCTTCCCCAGCTTGTGACCCAAGCCCTTGGGGTACCTAGCTCAGCAGCCCTGCTGCTAGGAAGGAAAACACCTTCTGCAGGCCGTATAGTGCAGTCTCTTGAGGGAGAGACCCAAAGTCCAGTGATGGGGGCTGCCCAGGCCTTTGGCCAAGGCCTGGAACCCGGGGACAGCCCGGGGGTGGGAGGAGCTGCCCAGCCCAATTTCACTGGTTCACAGCCTCTTCCTGCCCCTTCCCAGCCGCGTGACCTCAAGCAAGTTCCTGCCTGTCTCTGGGTCCCAGTGGACACGTGGGGGATAAGGCACTCATGGTAACCCTTGGAGAAGGAGGCATCGAGGCGGGCATTTTGCCTACAAACGATTCCAGTCCAAATGAGTCCTATGGGTAGCTTGGGCATCTGAAGCTTCACCCCTCAGGCTTCAGGAGGCCTGTGCAGTGGGGTGTGGGTGCCCAGCACGGCCTCCAGAACAAGCTGAGTGGCCCCCTAGACCTGCTGGACTCAACGCTGGCAGGCAAGGGAAGCCCCTCGCCGATGCCGGTTGCTCAGTTTTGGAGGAGAGACCCCAGGCCCACGGCATGTTCCTCTGCCCCTCAGATAAGTACGCCGTGCGCTTTATCCCACGGGAGAATGGCATCTACCTGATTGATGTCAAGTTCAATGGCACCCACATCCCTGGAAGCCCGTTCAAGATCCGAGTTGGGGAGCCTGGGCATGGAGGGGACCCAGGCCTGGTGTCCGCTTACGGGGCTGGCCTGGAAGGCGGCGTCACAGGTAGGTCAGCGGGTGCGGCTTCCAGTGTGTGAACAACTGCTCGGGTCCCTCCTCCGAGCTCTCGGTGACAACAGGAGGCGTGTGGAGGTGACAAGGCTACGCTGGAGGGCTGGGGGGGGAAACAGGCCAGGCCAGCTCTGCCTAACCTCCCGTGCCCCCAGGGAGCCCAGCTGAGTTTATCGTGAACACAAGCAATGCGGGCGCTGGTGCCCTCTCGGTCACAATCGACGGGCCCTCCAAGGTGAAGATGGATTGCCAGGAGTGCCCTGAGGGCTACCGCGTCACCTACACCCCCATGGCACCTGGCAGCTACCTCATCTCCATCAAGTACGGCGGCCCCTACCACATTGGAGGCAGCCCCTTCAAGGCCAGAGTTACAGGTGAGCCTTGTACCAGACTGCGGCTACCCAACCCAGTGCGCGACACTCTGGCCACCTCTTAGCCCCTCCTGCTCTGCCCTGCAGGTCACCGTCTGGTCAGCAACCACAGCCTCCATGAGACATCATCAGTGTTTGTGGACTCCCTGACCAAGACTGCCAGCGCCCCCCAGCACGGGGCCCCAGGCCCAGGTCCCACCGACGCCAGCAAGGTGCTGGCCAAGGGCGTGGGGCTGAGCAAGGCCTACATGGGCCAGAAGAGCAGCTTCACGGTGGACTGCAGCAGAGCAGGTGGGCGTCCTTCCAGGAGATGAGGCTAGACATAAAAGAGCGGACAGCCAGTGCCTGGGAACATGGCAAGGGGAACGAGGGCGGTGGGAATGCCTTTGGGAGCGGGCCGCTTCCAGCCTGGGCCTCCCTGCCGTCTCCTCTACCCTTCAGGAAAGTGCCCTGGAGGAGCTGGAGTTTCCTTTGCTGGTCTTGCCCGGGGTGGGGGGGGTGGGGGGTTGCTGGCAGCTCTTTAGGAAGGGCTGTCACCCCAAAACAGGTGACGAGGTGGGAAGGGGAGGTTACAAGACAGGAGAAGGGAGTCAGCGCAGTCACAGCTGAGGGGAGGGACTTGGGGCCTGGCACTGAGGCCCCTTCTCCCACCCCCAGGCAACAACATGCTGCTGGTAGGGGTACACGGGCCCCGGACACCCTGCGAGGAGATCCTGGTGAAGCACGTGGGCAGCAGGCTCTACAGCGTCTCCTACCTGCTCAAGGACAAGGGGGAGTACACGCTGGTGGTCAAATGGGGTGACGAGCACATCCCAGGCAGCCCCTACCGCGTCCTGGTGCCCTGAGTTATGTGTCCGTGCCAGCCAGCAGCTCCCAGGATGAGAAGTGCCCCTGCGCCCGCCCTCCGCCACCCAAGCAGCACCCGCCCCAGCCCTGGCCAGCCCTGGCCACCCTGTCACCGCAGCCGACCCTGCCCTGTGCTGCGCTCCCCTGCCTCCACTCGGGCAAAGGAGAGGGGCGAGCAGAGGCAGCCTGCCTGTCTTCTTTGCTCCTGGGAGGGGTGAGGGGTGGGGGTCTAGTGCACAACCACCTGCTAGTTCTCTTCTCTAGCCAAGAGGAATAAAGTTCTGCTTCCATTCTCCCGAGGGTGGCTCGAGCTTTCTGGCAAGGGTGCGGACACGGGGGACAGGCTGGATGGAAGCACGGGCCCAGACCACAGGCCGCTGGATCTCCAGGCCCGGCCCCCTCCCACTGCCCTGGCACCCAGGGGGTCCCGACTCGGGTCCCATCTGCACTGGCCTCCTCTGCCTCCCTGAGTTCAGACCAATGTGGGGCAAGGGGTGTGTCGTGCCCCCAGAACAGGGCCTGACGCTAGTGTGCTCATCCCAGACCCCACCAGCAGCGGATGCTGTCCCGGGGAAGGGCCAGGCCATGGCCAGGCTACAGGAGGTAAAGTGCTGGGTGGGAGGACCAGATAAGCAGGACCTGAAATCACAGCAAGCCCTGGCCGTCCCTCAGACAGCTTAAACGTGCCACCATCCCCTGAGGAGGGACTGTCACCAGGCCCCCCGCCCCGGGGGGGCAGGCTGTGGGTCTCCAGGCCCCTCAGTGGGCAGGTGGCAGCAGGTGGACGCATTCAAGGCACTGGCCACAGAGTCTGCCCCATCCCCACTCCAGTGACAGGTGTCTGCGCCTGTCCTGCCCTACCTCCCTCTTGCCATCGGTGTGCAAGGGCAATCCCAGCCGCTCAGGTCACCGTTCCTCTGCAGCCCTGTTCAGGGCCTCCCTCACCTCTGTGCCCAGTGCCCCACCCCGAGCCCTCCATGCTTTTCCGCCCTCTGCACGCAACTCTGAAGTCCCTCCTGCGGCCGCACAGCCACCCTGCTCCTCCCCTGGGTGGCAGCCAGCTTCACCCCCCGGATGCGGGGAAGGGCCTTAGAGCCAGCCAAGACTCAAGCTTTCAGGCCTCCTCTCCCAACTGGGCAGCTGAAAACATGCTGGCCATGCCCCCTTCTGGAAGCACTTTCTGGGCCACCATGAGCTCAGATTCAGATCACAGTTGCTTCCCAGCATGAGCTCAGGAAGGGACAGGAAGACGAGCAGGCAGGGGCGAGTGGCAGCTCCCCAACACCCAGACCCAGGGCCCCCCAGCCTCCAGCCACTCGTCCCCAGCATGCAGGGGGCAGGCAGAGCAGGGGCAGCCACTGGTCTGCAGGAAAGGGGCATGGTGCCCAGCGTTACTGCCCCTGGGCTGGCCTACGGCCAGTCCCTGGACACTCTACTTCTAGAAGCTGCTCAGGTGGAGAAGGGGCAGAGGCAGGCCCAGAGAAGTCCAGCCGCAGTTGGGGGGATAGAGATGGTCCCCCCCCAGGCACCGCCTTCTCCCCTCGGCCCACCAGACGCCCCTCCCGCCGACTCGCCCAGAGCCTCCTGCCTGCTCCCTCTACCAGTCCGCCAGGAGGAGACAGTCCTGTCTCCCAACCTTTCCGAACCCCGCCTGCTGGACGGGCCCCCATGGGAGAATGGCCCCAGAGCCAGGCTGAGCTTAACTGGGAGGCTCCGTCCCCACCGCGGATTCCACATCACACCCAGGCAGCCATGAGGCATGCTAGGCGTCAGCGGCGGAAAAGATGCCACGCTGGAGGGGGGAAACGGGACCCTGACGACAGCCCTGAGGACAGAGGCCACGGGACACACCAGGCCTGAGCATGAGGCCCGCCCAGGCAGGGGTCAGGAGGGAGCGTGACTGGGCTGCCATCCCTGCCAGGGCTTCTGGTGGGTGGGGAACAGGCAGATGGCACCAGGAAAAGGACCACCGAGACCCCATCCTGCTGGGGAGAAATGGCTTGGGACCTGGCCCCACTGAGCAAATCCCCCAGAGGACACCCCGGCTGCTAGGAGACGGGGAAGTGCGAGGCCTGGGCCTCTGCCAGGTTCCCACGCAGGGTGTCCAGCCCGGGCCACCCACCCAGAGCCAGCAGGGGTGGTGGCCCAGCTCCAACAGGCCCCACGCCCACGCCCGAGCCCCGCTCACCAGCAGGTGCCAGGAGCAGAGACGAGGTCCCGGCCACACGCCTTCCCCCAGGCTGGCCCCATCTCACCTAC
>NW_020838090.1:35046-38819 GCF_003676395.1 Aethalodelphis obliquidens | reverse complement strand
ACTTTGCGTACAGCTCGCAAACAAGAGGGCTCAGGACTCTTCGGTTATGGCGGGCGGGGGGGGGGGGGGGGGGGGGGGGGGGGCGCTGCGGAGGCGGGGCCTATCTTTAATTTACCTGGCAGGTATTTTCTTCTTGTATTCCAGGCACATGGCTTACATGCTCAGAGCGAAATTAAGGAGTCAGCTCTGGGCTGGCTTTTCAGGCTGTATACTGTCCTCTAGTGGTGCATCTCCAGGGCTTGTTAGGGGACTTGGCTCTCTGCTGGTTTAGATAACAGCTCCTTCCCCATTTAGGATTTTATCAAGGAGAAACCAAATTACACATACAAGGCACAAATGCAATGAAGCAGGCAGCCGGTCTGTAATTGCTTTATTAACATTAACTAGCATGCTTAGCAGATGAGTACAACTGAGATAACAGTTTGGTTTGGTCACTAGGCAAATGAGACATTTCTGAGACCTCCCAGGAGAGTGCCGTGTGGGGACTAGAACGGGTTGTGTCCTCTCTTCACAGAACCGTCACTGCAAGCAGCACAGGACATACTAGGAGCTTTCCCTGCTGCCCCACAGCCTCCTCACGGAAGAGGGGAGATGAAGGCAAACCCCAGAGGAAATTCTAGGGCAACTGCAGCCACACAGTACCTGGGAGGCCACAGGTAGGATGGCAGCCGGCGAACTGAACTGGGCCAGCAGCGCACAGCGTGGCGTACGGTGCTGCCAAACCTGGGCAACTGCGGGCTACAACTCAATTCGCATTTTCTTTACTCATGACACACGTTTAAGAAACTGTTACCTTATGCTGGTCCGCAGCCCAGTTTAGTCTCATCAGAAGATTTATTAGGTGGTCGTTTTGTTAGCTATTCTGTCACTTAAAACCTTATCTCATAACCCATATTTATGATTCAAAGGTGAAAGTTACTCTTGTAATACGGAGTTATGGCTTAACAGGAAAGTAGTTAACTGGCTTTGCTTTTAAAAAGAATAAAGCGCAACAATATAGATTTAAGTAATGGTTTGGCAATAAGCATAAATGAAAGGTAAAGAGGCCAGTCTTTACCTGCCCAAAGCCAACAGCTATTTTAATTCATTAAAATACACTTCACAGCCACTGTGATTTGTCTGGCACTGATTCCAAACATACTGAGCGGCTCATTCGGCTTTTCGCTCCGAGGTGCTCCTGGCACTGCCAGCTGATGGACCAGGATATCAGGCACCATGGATACCGCTGCACAAACAGCCTCCCCGATGCCACCTGGAGAAGCAAGGGACATTAGGCTCTGCTCTGGAAACAGCTAGTCAGCCTTAAATCCCCATCACATAGAGGCCTTTGAATTTGTGGTTCCCAGGGAAAAATATCTTTCACTGGCCGTTGATTCATAAACAACCATTCCCTGACTGACCAGAAGCATTCTCGTTCAAAAGTGCAGGTCTCCAAATTGCTCCCAGCCTCACTTACGGCAGGGGCTCTTTCCACTGGGGCTCCAGGGATGCAGGCGTCTGTGGAACTCAGATTCTCAAAGCTGTCAGGAACCTACGAACTGGATGCCGGCTTCGGAAGGGCCGGCTTGCAAGGCTGGCCCCAGGGTGGTGCCCGGGCAGTGGGCTGGTGCGAGTGCCCTGCATCAACAAGACACTTTCCCTACTGATAAGGGTGGTCCCTGTGCCTGGACTCTGGCACCACAGGGTGGTTTAGGGGGCGCACCTGCTTTCCTCTGGGAATCGGAAAGTTTGGCACGTGCCGGGCAGCGACCAGCCCTCAATGAAACCCGGGGCGCTGAGTCTCGAGTGGGCTCCCTGGGTCTCCAGGGAGGCATCTGTCACTGCCGGAGAAGGGAGAGTGCTCGGCTGGCCCCTCATGGGAGGGAGAGGGGAAGCCGAAGGTGTGGGGTTCTCCACCCCCAACCCGCGTCTTCTGTCCTTGGGGGTGCTGGTGCATGCCCTGTCCCTGTCATCAACTTCAGCCGGGAGGGCACTGGAGTGCTTTCCTGCAGGTCACGGGGTGTTCTTGGGGCCCCTGACACGCAAACACATGAAGCTCCCCACTCCCTCCTCTGCCCCACCTGACCTTCCCTAGCCAAACACTGCCCAGCCCCCTCTCCCTGGCCACACTTTTCCTGCGTTTGCTGTGTTCTCTGCTTGCAAGGCACCATTGCCATTTTTTTGTGGGGGGCAAACTATTAATCATTCAATACTCAAGAGCAACTGTGAAGCTTCTTATGACGCCTCCCCTCACAATGCCAAGTTAGACACTCCTCTGCACTGCCACTGAACCAGCTACCCGGGGACCAGGCACTGCACACTGTGCTGAGCACACACAAACGAGGATGGGCATGGCCCCACCCTTGGCCAGCCAGTGTAGGCGGGCAAGAGATCCTATACCCATACCGTCGCAAAGAGCGAGTAATACAGGTTGCTGGGTGAGTGGTTGGCTGGAGGTGCTGCCCACGATCATGGCACACCTCTGGTCAAGGAAAACAAAAACACGCTGCACCAAAGCAGACTTTCAAAGTGGTCCCCAAGGCCTGCACACACCTTCTGAAGAGTGATCCTCCACTGTGATAATCTGGCCACCTGTGGCTTTTGCGTTGGAGATGACGGTGGCTGCATCCAGGGGTTTAACAGTAAACAGGTCGATGACGCGGATAGAAATATCTGGAGAACAGAGATAACCAGCTTGGTGTATGAAGCAGACTCAGAATAAAAGACAGATTGGGGCACACAGGCAGCCCGAGTCCTACCACTCCCAGCTTGAACTTCAGCATTCAGCAACAACCAACTGACCTTCTTGCTTAGAAAGATCATCGGCGGCTGCTAAGGCTTCATGCAAAGTCACTCCAGCTCCAACAACTGTGAGCCTGTCGTTGACACTGTTGCGGACGACCTGGTGTTGCACCCACAAAACAAAAATGCTGTGCTTACTACACACAGAGTGTGTCTCAAAGTGGAGGACCCTCTGCTACAGTGCTCTCCTGAGCCTACCAATTTCACCCCTTAATAGCTCACTATAAAAAAGGCCGAGTCAGCACACTGACCAACAAGGACATATTCTTTTTAATAAGCCCCACTTCGTGTTTGTTTAACAAACTCACCTACTTTTCCTCAGGATTCAAGATGCCAAATTACTAAGTTCTTTTACAATATGTATGCAAAATGACCCTGTAGCAAAGCAGGTGGATTTCCAACTGGGATGTGAAAGGCTGAAGGCCGGAAGTGAGTTGTACAGCCCATCTGCTCCAGAGCATGGACTCACACCCACCAAGGGGTCTGAAAAGGCACCACCTCTGGACTGCTTGAACATCTTGTGGGGCACTCACACAGGATGGACTCCGATCATGAACATGCTAATGGGGACCATTTGGAGGCATTTTTGAGGTGCATGCCCAAGTGCCCTGTGAAGCCTGTGCATCAGTGGACCCCTTCTGTGGCTGTGGAAAGCAAATCTCAGAGCAGGAGGAACTCGCCCAGGGCAGGGCTGAGACCAGCAGCCAGGCCCATCTGCCTTCAAAGCCCATGCTCCCAACCACTCGCTATTCTGTAAGCAGACAGGGTTCTCTGCTCTTTTTTTCATCGTTTTGTTTCCTCCAAAGTCACCCAACCAAAGGCATCTGGAAGTCTGCATTGCATTCCTCTGTACAGCTTTTGCTGTAGCTTAAGAACCACTGCTGACTACAGATATTCAGGGCTTCAAACCACCCATCCCCATTCTTCGAGAATGTTCTAGCGTTTCACACACACACACACACACACACACACACACACACACACACACACAC
>NW_020838090.1:0-35036 GCF_003676395.1 Aethalodelphis obliquidens | reverse complement strand
CACACACACACACACACACACACACACACACACACACACACACACACACGTATAGATACATACATATACACATATACATACACACACCTACGCCCCCCTTTGCAAACCCAGCCCTTGAATTATCCATGGCATGCATATTATCATACACGTATTAACTCACATCAGGAAGTTACTTCATTTTGTCAGGACAGGACAAACATCAGGGGGGGAAAAAAAAAGAGAGATATGAGAAAGCTTTGAAAACCATATGACTATCACCAAGACACACTCCCCACCGCCCCTGGAGGCAAACATATGGCTTTGAGTTAAACATGGGAGTCAGGGAACAATAGTGTGAACGTGTAATTCACATTGCAGTGAATAGTACAGCTTTTCCATTCAGCAGAATGGAGCTATGGGGGATTACTGACTGCTCTGGGTACACCTGCTCTACTGTGGCACTGAAGCCATCCCGCGCTCATTCACTCATTCTGAGCACTAGCCGCTGTGAATTCTGGAGCAGCCTAGCCCTTAGCAATCAAGTTGGAAGTCACCTATTACTCTTCAAGAGTGGCTATCAGTCTTTCACATACTTAAGGAGAGTATTAATGATGTTCTAAAAGGCTTATAAGATAAAGACAGGACAGAAAACTTTCCTATGCAGTATAATCTCAACTAAGATATACACATATATATACGTGTATATAGAAAAAGCCGGGAAGAAAATGTGCCCAAATGTCTGTAAGCACTGCTCTCTAGGTGGTGGGCAATCACTTATTTTCTCCACAGACGCTGCTGGTTTTCTGCACGCACAGCTCCGACAGGCAGGCACACAGACGCCAGGTCGCCGTGGGGGCTTGAATCCTGGTCTTCCTGAACACCTTCTCTGGCCCTCAACTACAAAACATGGCTGGTTGCTAACAATCTGTGCTTCTAGGGCTTTCTCAAGGATACAGGAGATAGGAGGCACCTTGCAATGCCAGCCTTTATCAGCAGGCCTGGGGGCGAGGCCACAATCCGTGTGAAAAAACAACCTCAGGGTCACACAATGGCCAGAGGCAAGATGGTTCATATTTGTTTGTTATATTCCTGGCCTTGGACCTGCAAAACCAGAACCTAACAGATATACTATTCATCTGAAATGGGTTCTATTATTTTGTTTAGCTTGAGGCTGTGATAAGGTACAGCAAAGCAACAAGTTGTTACCAGCTTATCTTTAAGGGCTCAACAAAGAGACTCCTTTCAGAAAGGAGAAAAGTTCAGTTCAGGCTGATACTGGCAGAATGTTCCTTCCTGAAGAAAAGCAGGCAAAGGTCACGAATTTTTTTTAAACTAGTGCAAAGAAAGAATGAAGCGTCAACTGTGGATGTCTCTAGCACTGGCTTCAACAACAGTGCTCTCCTCATGAACTGATACTGGAAGACACTGGAGAACTTAAGGCCTTACCTTGGCCCGTCCAATCTCAAAGATTTCATCTGGGGTGTAAATAACTGCAGTTTCTGGCCGACTGATCCGAATGTAGCACATCCCCTACGGTGTAAATGAACACCAGAGCCACAGTTTAGAAAATCAAACTAAATTTCCAACTAATAAATCTCAAAAAGAAGTGGGGGAGCACCTAACAATTCTTTGTACTAATAACAAAATGTGCCTTTTGGAGTGAGGGCCAGCTGTCACGGGGTCAGGTTACTACGAAGGACCCTGCTGGGTGCCCTGTGACGAGCCCTCCACACTGTGCTGGCTCACCCATGTAGGAAAGCTTTCTCAAATATAAATCGATGTGTTGTGTCTCCACAGAACATAAACGTGGGGCAGGAGCACTGACTCACCTTGAATAGAAAGCCTACACAACACATGGGAAACAACTTTTGTCCCAACAGCTTCTAATGCTCCATCCTCAGAAGTACCTTAGACACCAGAATCTAAAATGACTATTTCTCCAACAAAAAGATGTAAATACGTTTTTTATCACCTTGAACATATAAACAGGAATGTAAATGAATACTCAAATGTCTAGAGTATTTGTTAATTTACATACATATTTAAATCATACATGATAAACCAATATATGAATTTAGGAACACTGATTCCTTTTGTTCATTTACGTGTTATGAACTAGTTCTATTCGGTGTATTTTTATGAGGTACAATTGACTTAAGTGGAGCATGCCCTGAATTCTGATAAGTTATACACCGTGTAACCATCTCCTGAGTCTGGATAGCATTTGCACCTGCCCAGAAAGTTCCCTCATGCCTCTCTCCCGTCACTCTCCCCACCCAAGAAGCAATCTCTATTCTGATTTCCGTCACCACAGCTTTGTCTCTTTTGAACTTCCCACAAATAAGATCCTGCAGCACACAAGATTGCACTGTACATGCAAGGACATAAAACAATGTCTATGATATAGCAAGTAGAAAAATCCAGAACTATGTGTGAGGCCACTTAGGTTTAAAGGAAAAAAGTCAAAGAAACTCATGTCTCTAACACGTTGGAAATGCTTGGAACGGAACTTGCACAACCCACCCCAACTGTGCCCAGGGTTGCCCGTGCAGGGGCATGGGTGTGTGCAGGGCTGCAGGGTGAGGTGAGTCTGGCGACCGCTAGCTAGAGTGGTTAGAAAGATAAAGATTCTGTCCCGTAGCCTCTGCTGCAGCTGGGTTCTGGACAGGAGTTAGGCTGTGTCCATCTGATGCCCTTGGGTGAGACTTCAGGAGGGGCAGGCAGGGCAGAAGCCAGACTTGTGCCCGTCTCAGCTGTTTCTGAGGGTGGGACAGGGCTGGGAACCCCAGGGTTTGTCTACAGTGGCCTCCCACTGGCAACTGTCCAGTTTTCTGATATCACGAGGTGGCAGCTGCACGGGCTGTGTCTAAGGCCAGCACATGATGGCTTGTCGCTGGAGCCCACTTCCGTGGCCCTGCCAAGGGCTCCCTGTCTCAGAGCCCCAGAGCACTTCCTCCTTCTTGACCCAAGACCCACCCGATACAGGTCATCAGGGGTTCGAAATTCTTCTGCACTGTTTTTTACAATGCGAATGTATTCATGTTCTTCGTGGTTCATCACCCTTTTTTGGGGCAATGGTTCTACTTTTAAAAGGAATCCTACAACCAAATTTCCTATAACGAATATCTATCTTCTTTATGCTGAGAAAAAAATGGGAAAAAAAATCAAACCATCAGTACCAAACTAGCATCAGAGCCCAGAAACATTTTCTGTCTGCACCAGTGTCCCCTTAAAAATACCTTGGTATTGGCCGCCAGCAACACAGCATGCTCCGTTGAGATGGCATCGCTTGGATAGAAAATAGTGCAGTTCGGAACCGTTCGGAACATGGCCAGATCCTCCAGGGCCATCTGGGAGGGGCTGTCTTCACCTGAGAAAGCAAAGCCATAAGCCAACAAAAAGATGAGCCTACTCTCTGTCAGTCAAGCAAGTGTGCTGGCATGGTGGCCACCATCGCAGCACACGCCACTGCCACACTCCGCATGAGGCTCCTCACTGACATTGCTAGCAACATGGCATAGGCCTCTTCTTGGCCCCAAGCCTCGCCAACACCTGGCACACAGTCACAGTGCTGCTGCCCTAAGTGACCCAACACTCCTCCCTGAGCACCAGGCCTCTGGCCCTGTTCTCTTCTCCCTAGCATGGCCCCCTCAGACTCTGTCATTTCTTCTCTGCTCTTCTACCTTCTCCATCAAGAGACTAAAGTTTTCAGACTCAAATGGTCTCATTCATTTCTCATGGCCTTCAAAGTAGCTGAGCATTACAGAACATAACCTTTGGGGTGCCCTCGGGGTGCTGCTGGAACTCAGGGGGCCTTCGTGTGTGGGGGAAAGAAACTCTGTGGAAAGAGAAAGCCCAATGTACACTAGGGTGGCCTAGCTCTTCCAGCTAGGAAGGGAACTGTCACCGTGTACACTGCCTGGCCTGGGACTGCTGTCTCTCCTCAGAACCCCAGCTCCTCTGGGCTGGACCTAGAGCCACTTCTCCACTTAGCTGAGTTGAAAACTTACTCCTCACCCAGCCCCAGGCAGAGAGCCCAGACCCCCTCTCTCCTTGCTCTCTTCCCCTGCATCTGGCCCATCCAGAGACTTCTTAGCCAGTCCTGCTCTCCCAGGAAGTCCCCAAGACGACACCCAAACATGCACTTCCAGCTCTTCCCTCCAGCATGTGGCAGCAAGTGCCCCATCTTTCTAGACTCCCCATTTCTGTCATCCACGGACACGACTCCCAGATGTTTCCCAGGCAAGAAACCCCTGGGGACTGGGGTTTTGCTGTTCTTGCAGTCTGAGACTCCTCCTTCTGTCAGCAATGTTGAAATCTTTCTTCAGGTTCTCACAGATTCGCCCGATTTTCTATCCACTGCTAACACACACCTCGGTCCTCCTCCTGGCTCCCGTGTTTCCCACAGTTTCCATGTAGCCCATCCACGGTTAATGCCCATGGGTTGGGTGCCTCGAGGTTTCCCATTCTGTCCAAGCAGGCTGCTCGGGCCAGCAGAGCCCTGGCAGGCTGTGCTCCTTGCTTTGCTGTGCCCATGCTGCTCGTCCCCACTTAGACTAAGGCAACCAGAGAGCAGTAAACAATTCGGTGATGCCAGGGTGACCCAATCCCTACCTAGTATGTGGTTTGACAAAGAAGAGGCACTCAGGACAGATAATTATTTCTTGGTGACAGAAAAAATGGGCACTTTTCAGTAATACCAAGAGATCAGCTCAAAAGTTACCCAGAGTGTCTGGAACTTCTAGAACATGACACGGCTTTTTTCAAAAAGGAGGTTATGATAACCGAACATTACGGAACCTTAAGTACGCCGGCAGTTCAATCTCTTACAGGCTAATCTTTCTCTGTAAAGGAGGAAGGCGATTAAGATGACGGCATTGAGGACTCATACCTATGGATACCCCGCAGTGGGACCCAATAAGGTTGATGCTGGTTCGAGAGATGGCTCCCATCCGGATCTGATCAAATGCTCGGGTCAAAAAGGCAGCGAAGGTGCAAAGAAAAGTAACCATCCGACCACGGGTGGCGCATCCCAGTGCCACGCTCACCTGCAACACAAAGAAGGTGAATCAGAACGCTCCCGGACCCCACTGCCCCTTCCGTTCCCCAGCACAGAGTGTGGGGATCTCAGGGAAATCTCTACTCTGCACCCTCTCACCTTGCCACCCCTCCCCCAGGCACCTACCTGGGAAAAACCCAAACCTGGCAAATCCACGGTGTCCCCTGAATGCTGCCAGAAAAGAGAGGAACTGCAGTGCTAACCCTGCTCCTTCAAATCCAAGATGTGGAAGCTCGGGACACTCAAGGCCGCCCTGCAGTCCCCGTGGGTCTCCTTCCTATCCTCTTCCCCTACCTTCTGTCCCCTCCCTGCCCCTTCGCATGCTTCCCCTGGGCACTTCCGGGGGCAGAGAGGGGAACAACGGAGGCTCTCCTATCCCATCCCCACGTCCCCACCGTGTCATTAGGAGACGGGACAGACCAGTACCTACTTGAGGCCCCCACTTGCCCACCCTGCTGAACCTCATCCTTCTCCTGCTTTCTCAAGGGCACCTCTGACCGTGCAATTATTCCCTCCCCTCCCATGTTTCCTCAGTTTCTCCCTCTCTGATCACTGAAGTGTGTGCTAGTATCTTCCATCTTCCCCCCTCACTTTCACCTTGTCTTCCCGCTCCAGGTGCTGCCCTTCGTCTATGTTCTCCTTCACAGGAAACTTCGCACCCTTCCTCATTTCCCACTTTCTGCCCGTTTCCCTTCATCTAGGCTGCCATTCCCTGTGAGGGACCCAGAAGCTGCCAAATGCAGAGGTCACCTGACCCTGTCTGCATCATATCTGACCTCTCGGGAGCCTCCAGCACTACAGACCACCCGTCTCACTGAACGCTGCTTCTCCTGCCCAGGCTGGTTCTGCTGGGCGGGGCACCTAGACTGAGTCCTGGGGCTCGGGCCACACTCCTCCTCATCTGTGCCCTCCCCGGGAACCAGCATATGGTCCCATTGTGTCACTCTGATGTGCTTGATGCTAACCACCCCCCTCTCTCTCTATTCTTCACCTCCCCTGGAACGCCAGGCTCACATACCCTGGCAGGTTTCAAACTAGAAGATGAACATCTTGGGGGTAAACAAAGACCGTCCAAGGGCAACATGGCCGTGGCTGGTCTCAACATCAAGATCCTTGACTCGCACGTCTGTCTGCCAGCAAAAGGGCCCAGGGCCTACTTCCCGCTGTCTCCCTGATAATCGCCTCCCAGTCACTGACTGCCAAAAGGCGCTCTCTCACCCACATCGGGTCCTTCAGTCGGGCAACATCCTGGAGATGTAAGAGCTCCGGATCAAAACGGAAAGGACAATTCGAAATAATCATAGCAGCCTTGAGAAACTACAGAACTCAAAAGGTTGGATAACAAATTCTTTTTTAAGTCAGGGGTTTTCCAATTCTTTTAACAAAACTGAAAGAGAACCTAATGCAACTGTCAACCCTTTATAAATAATTTTGCACCGACAACTGTACATGAAAGATCACTGTGTGATTTTTGGCTTATAACTGGGAAGGAATTCAAATGAATTGAATGATGTTGCCACAACAAAACTCTTTCCCTTCCCATCACCTTATTTATGTAAACAACATCTCTTTGCACTTACATCATTAAAATACGAATAGATTTTGTTCTGAAACTCGCCTCATTCTAGCTTTAAGTGTACTTAACCAATGCTACACAAGCTAATAATTATAACTGTAGCTCAATCCAGAAAAAAAAAATTGTAATGCTCCAAGGCCTATGGACATAGGAAAATTTTTAAAAACTATCAGCGTATATGCATATTTTTATTGCAGAAAAGAGCTGTCAATAAAAGGCTTTCCTGCATAAATATATTTGGGGAAGCAGAACGGAAATAAGAATTCAAGAGGAAAAACGGATTTAATTTCTGACAAAGAGAGCCTTCATGTAATTGGATGATTTGAGTATTAAAGTGTCACAAATTTCAATATATGGGAAATTATATCCTTTGCATCTACTTAAATCTGTGATGAAAAATTTAGATGTTAACTTAAAGCTAGGCAGAAAAATATCTAGTTTAGAAAAACACATTCAGCAGTTTGGAAAGCAAACACATTTGGAGATAAATGATCTATCCTCTAACCTACCTGGCACCCCCATCCCCATTCTAACAGGTACCCTGACCCCCCCACCCCAGGGCCCAAAGAGAGCTGTGTTCCCAAAACCCATTCCTCCCCCAGTCTTGTCCATCTCAGGAAGCGACACTCCTCTGTTCCCAAGTGCTCTGGCCTATGCCCTAGTGCCAGCCTTGGTTCCTGCCCTGACGCCTACCCCATGGCATCCTGCCAACTCTCCTGTCAAAGCTGATTCTGGATGAGTCTGCTTCTCTCCAACCCCACAGCTACTGTCCTGGTCCAAGTCGCTATCTCCTGTCACCTCCCCCACTTCCCCCAACAAGCTATTCTCCACACCGGCCTTTCTTTCTGCTCCCTAAACAGCTCAGATTTGGGCATGCCACAGAGCTAGCTGGGCCCTCTGCTGGGAATACCGTCCCCCCAAGATCTATGCATGACTGACTCCTTGTCACTTAAGTCTCAGCTTAAATGTCACGTCCTCTGAGACCTTGCTCCTGACTGGCCCTAGTCATGCTACCACTGTAGTCACCAGTTTCACCCGGTAGCACTGGATACTACCCACTTGCTGGCTGCTTCTTTATTCATTTTTTTCAGTTGCTGATTGAAAGAATCAATGAGTTAGGAAGCAAGCTTTTTGATAGGCGGCTTAATTCAGAAAATTATGAATTGTATTTTTTTCCATTCAAAATGGAAACAGCTTAGCTTAATGAGACCCACAGAAAAATGTACATATTCTTACAATTGCAATGACCTACTTTACTGAACAGGGGGGGCTTAAATTCCAACACTGACAGGGCCAGGGAAGCACCGTGAACAAATGAGCGGGCCAGCAGGATGCAGGGACATGGTGAGCTGGCTGTGGACCCCCATCTAAATGGGGCCCCTGCTTGGCTCCAGCTAACTGGTGGCAGGCAGGAAGGAATGTCGTTCCAATGTTGCCAGATCTTCCCAATCTTCAAGAGAATCCAGAAATTTGGATTCCATATAAAATTTCCTGACTTTTAAAAGCTGGCAGCTGGGACTTCCCTGGCGGTCCAGTGGTTAAGACTCCGTGTTTCCAACGCAGGGGGCGCGGGTTTGATCCCTGGCCGGGGAACTAAGACCCCACATGCCACATGGTACAGGCAAAAAAAAAAAGCTGGCAACTAATTTAAAATATTTGTAAATACTACTTGTTCCAAATACAATATCTCTGGTGGTCACGTAAGGCCTGCTGGCCCACAGATTTCTGGCCAGTGCTGTTTTTGGCCTCTACGATGTGAAGGTACATGTGCGCTGGCCTCTGCACTGGCACAGAGCTTTACAAGTCAAGGCGTTTACTTGCACAAACTCCTTTCTCTCTCTTGAGGGGAGTGTGTGCAGATATGTGCATGCATAAGAGACTCCTGCATTAACGTCATCCTGGGAAGAGACTGAAGCACAGATAAGCAGAACAGCTCTACCTAAGGCCACAGCACTACTGACATTCTTGAGGCTGCAATTAGGGCAACATTTGAATATCTAGGATATATTAGGCCCCATGCAACAAGGTGGAGAGAAAAACTACAGTCCCTTGTAGCTTTCACTCTATTGGCCTCTGGGATGCTGTAGGATTGCCTGGTTGTGGGATGGGCAGGGCAGGAAGAGTGGGGTCACCTAGAGCTACCAGGGAGCTGTGCATGCTTTAGGCCTGGAGGCCTGAGGGCAGATGGCTGGAGCCCCTCCCTGCAGTCCTGGAAGTCACCCCTCAGACTCTGCCGGGCTGCTCTGTACTTGTTTCTCCCGACACTTTTTTCCTCCATTTCCTTTGCTTTTATAAGTGGAAAGAAAAACTGTAACCCAGCACAGGCCTCCTATGTCTGGTGGGCCACTGTTTGTCAATGAGAAGGCTCCAGATGGCTGTTCCCAGCATACATACCATGCTTTGCTCAGAAGAACACTCAACGAAGTGCTCAGGGTGTTCCTTCTTGAATATGTCAGAGAAGGTGGAGTTCTTGCTGTCACCGTCCAGCACAACGACTCTGTCATTTGCACGGCCCAGCTTAGCCAGGGCCAGACCACATGCTTTCCGAGTAGCTATCTGGAAGTTAAACAGCAGAGTTTCTTAGAATGGGTTTAGAAGGAAGGTGAATTGGTAGAATTATAAATTGTCATCTACATTAATGAAGAAAGAAAATTTGTGATTCACCAATAATCTCCTTTAGGGTAATAAAAAAGGACTGCTAGCCAATCTTAAATCCATACTTGGCTCACTGGGTATCAATTTCCCCCAAATAAATTTATTCTTCTGTCCCATTCCTATAGTTGATTTAAAAATTTAAATTTCCCAAAATGCAAATGCCTCTGTGAGTGTTTAACTATAAAACTGATGACACTCACTGTAAATATTAAAATGTAGAACTTTACAAACATAATACAAATAATAAACAATTCCATTAGGATATTGTTTGAGATTGGACTCAACCTATGGATTAATTTAGGGGAGAACTGACATCCTTACAATATTGAGTTTTTCTATTAAAAAAAACAAGGTTTGGCATTTCCTCAAAGAGTTAAACAGAATTACTACGACCCAGCAATTCTACTTCTAGGTATATACCCAAGAGAAAAACACATCTATACGAAAGGTTGTACACAAATGTTCATTGCAGCATTATTCACAATAGCCAAAAGGTAGAAACAACCCAAATGTCCAGCAACAGATGAATGGATAAATAAAACACATGATATACCCATAAAACGGAGTACTGCCACCCCATGGATGAACCTCGAGAACACAGTGCTAAGTGAAATAAGCCAGACTCAAAACTTCGCATATTATATGATCCCATTTACATGAAATATCTGGAATAGGCAAATCCACAGACACAGAAAGTGGATTAGCAGTTACTAGGGGCTGGGTGGGAATGGAGAGTAACTGCTAATGGGTACAGGGTTTCTCTTCGGGATGACGGAAATGTTGTAAGGTTGAGTGTGGTGATGGTTGCACAACTCTGTCAGCATGCTAGAAACTACTGAATTGTACATTTCAAATGGGTAGATTATATCTTTATTATCTCAATAAAGCTGTTATTTAAAAAACAAGGTTTGCCTCCTCATTTATTTGTCCTTATTCATTCATCTAAACACTCTTAAAAATATTTTTTAAAACAGGCAATTCATGTAGATGAGTACAAAAGTCAAGTTATGAAAGAATATCGAGTGAAAAGGCCATCTTCCTCCCACTCTCCCAGTTCCTCTCCCCAGAGGTAAGGGAAATGACAGGTTTGTGTAGCATCCTTTTGGCAATGGTCTACTCACAAATACTTGGTGAGCATCTCATGCATACAAGGCATGAGAGCTTCTTTTAGGACTATAGTTTTATAAGTATCTTAACATAGACCTTATATACTTAAGTTTATTTTTAGTTATTTTAGTTTTTACTGCCACTGTAAAAGGGATAACCTCTCCATTTTATTAATATAAGAATCAATCTTTGCATATTAGTTTTGCTACAAGCTCTCTTTCTGGACTCCTCTTATTTCTAACCATTTTCTGTCGATTCTCTTGGGCTTTCCAGACATACAACTCTACCACCTGCAAAAAGGCTTGCCTTTTCATTGTCAGGACTGAGTCTTTTATTGTTAATGATCATAATTTCCCCCCTCCTAATACTGGTGAATGATATGCATTACTAATTTGAACTTCACTGATTCATATACTTCTTTAAGGTACTGAGTTGAGACCGGCGAACATTTTATTTAGAATTTTTACATCAATATTCATAAGTGAGGTTGGCCTGTTTTTTTCCTTTGGGATAGCACTATAACATTTTGGCTTCATAAATGTCTTTTTCCATATTCAAGAAGGTTTGAAATAGCCTAGGAATTCACCTATTCCTTGAAGGTTAAAATTAAGTCACTCTTGCAACTTAGTGAGCCTGGCACTTCGGAGGTATATAACTCTTGGACAGTTTTCTCAAATTTTTCTATGGCTGTTGATCTACTTAAGTGTTTTGTGTCTTTTTAGTCAATTTTGGTATTTTATGTATTCCTAAAAGAGGTCCATTTTTTTTTACAGGTTTTCATACCAATTAGCATAGTTTTCTCAAAATTCTGTTTTCTGCATCTGTGGTTGTCTCCTCTAGCGACTAATTTTATTCATTTATGATTTTCATCTCTTTAAGTAGGCTAGATAATAGTTTGTCTACTGTATTAGTAATTCAAAGAGCCAACTCTTTGATTTGTGTATTAATGTGACTTCTTGTTCTTTAATTCACTAACTTTTTACGAACTGGCCTGTTTCCTTAATTTTTCCTATTAGTAAAATATGAAAAGCTTCCAAAAAATGAAAAGCTTCCATAATCCCACCTACCTTACAGACATAAACACCTCATCATAATCAATGCTGCAATTGACATTCATTCTATTCTGCACACTTGCACAGGTGTTTCTGTAGGATAAATTCCTGTGAGTTGCACTGCTAGTTTGAAGGGTATGAACAGCTAAAGTGTTAACACATATTACCAAAGTAGCCTCTGTTTATATGTACTTTTCCCTTATTAATAGCATTCTTCTGCTTTTAAATTTGTTTTCTAATTTCTCAAATAGTCAATTCATTTATTTTACACCCATATTACCAGGCTAAGAAAACGTAGGTAACACTCAAAATGTCCCCAAATAAATAAATATTTCCTTCCTCCCAGGCTCGCCACCTTATTTCCTTAGGTTGTGAAGACCCTGCATACTTTGAATACAAAAGTGGTAACTAAAAGCAGAAAGGCTTTATGTTCAGGGTTTCGTGCCTAATTTGTTTCCTTTTTGAAGAACTGGTCTTTGATGAATTGACGTGTTTCCTTGTGTAATCCAGGGAATAAGCCCAACAGATCAATCCAGCCAGGCCCCCATCCTTTGAGAAGACACAGAAGCAAGCAAAAGTTGCATAGCAATGGACACAAATAAGCAGCGACTGACTGGTAAGAAAATTCAGACCTGAGTTGAGTTTGAAATCAAAGAATAAATATCAGAAACAGTAAAGGAGAAGGTAAATCCATATTTGTTGCTTATAATCTTTAGTTAAATATCACATCACCTAACAATTTATTCATTCCTGGAGATCAGAGTAAACAGAGTCCTCTGTATTTAGGAAAAGCAGAGAAAAAAGCAGTTTGCCTACCATGTCACCGACATTGTAAGCAGGTGGAGAGGTCATTTCTATATCTGTGATGTTGATTTGAGGTGAGTCTTCAACAGGGGGTTTTGGGTTAAGCTTCTTCTTGGTCTGTATCTGGCTCTCAATTAGTTTGATAATTGTTTCCACTCTTTCTTTTGGCATTGACCTTTCATGGCAATTTTCTGCATCCTCAACATCTGCAACCCAATGGATAAAACACATTCATTCCCTAAGTATCTAATGAGCTCCTATTTGGTCATCTGAAAGACATCCAGATGGAGAAGATGTCAGCCACAGAGTAAAAACCTGGCACAGGGGGCCTGAAATAGTACTACAGTCGCAGGAGACAGCCTTGACAAAGGCCGAGAGGCTCCTGAGGGGGCCACTGGCCCATGTGCTGGTGAATGGAGGGGAGAGAGGGAGATGAGGCTGGACAGGCAGAACAGACCATGGAGGATCTTATGGGTATAAGGAGTTTGAGTTCTGTCCAAAGCAAGATGGGAAACCACTGACGGGTTTGGAAGGGGGATGGTGACTGATCAGATCCATGTTGTAGAAGGGTCACCACAGCAGTCATGTGGGGGCTGGCTTGGGGAGACTGCAGTTAGGGAGAGATGACTGGGCCTGGGCAAGAGAGATGGAGAGGAGCAAACAGACTTGAGACGTATGTCAGGAGCAGAATCAATCAGAATCGATGACAGACTGGGTATGTGTGTAGGGGGCACATAAGGGAGAGGTGGAGGCAAGGACAATACCCAGGTTTCTTCCAGGAGCAAACTGGTCCAGTCATCATTTACTGAACGGGGGTACCAGAATAAGACTGTATTTTGAGAAGGAGTCATAGAAGAGTTTTATTCTAAAATGTCAACACTAAAAACACACCAGGAATCACACCTACTGCAACTATTTATACTTGAGATGAACAACTTCAGATGTCCACTTTGAAATCTGCAAGAAGAGTTTCAAAACCCCCTCCCTTCCCCGACCCTCAGTTCCACGGTTACCTTTCCCAGAGGCGCTGCTTTACTAGTGGCCTGTGTGTCCTCCCAGGTAGCATGGGAACAGGCTAGGGTGCTCGCAGGCACATACACTCACGTTTACGTATTTGCTCACGCTCAGCCCCGCTCTGGCTCTGCACTCCCGTGGAGATGGCTCCCTGCTGGTCGTCTAACTGACGGACTATCCTCTCAGCCACTCCCTCGCGCTTGCTTGCTGGGGGTCTGGGCTTCCTCCCCCTTGCCCTGACCAGATCTGCTATCTACAAGCAGGAAAAAGAGCAAAAGCGCTGGGCGCACGTCACAGGCATTATCACCGTGCATGAAGTCAGCTGTCTGCCCAGCTAGACTAAGCCTCTCTCCACCTCATACGCTAGGCAGGTTTTTGATAACCACAAGCAGGAAAGCAACACTTCCTTACGTGGCATGCCGTGGCCCCTGAAGGTCTTGGCAACTACAGCAGTGGGCTTGCTCTTCACTTGAGCCGCCTGCTGGAACACATGGCACAGTGCCTCCACATCGCGGCCATCCACCACGAAAGTACTCCATCTGTCAACCGAGAAGTGGGCCAGGTTAGAAGGCGAAGGGGGGATGGGGCAGAAAGAAGGTGCCACAAAACAGGACAGTTACCCAAAGGCTTCACAGCGCTTCTGAAAGAGGTCTACACAGTGCTCGAAGGGCTGGGTGCCGCTGTGGCACAGGTGATTCACGTCAAAGATGGCCACGAGATTGTCCAGACTGTAGTGGGAAGCAAAGGCCATGGCCTCCCAGACGGAGCCTTCCGAGGACTCGCCATCTCCAATGAGGCAGAACACCCGGTAGCTGGGGCAAGCCAAGAGACGTTAGGACCCTGCCTGGGGCTCCTCTGGGCGGCTCAAGCAAATATATTTCATGGAGAGAAACAAAGGAGGAGACTGAAGCAGCTGCTTCAGACCTAAGACAATTTTCCTTGTCAATGCTGCCCAAATTCCACAGCTGAGGAAATGCAGCTTTAAAAGCTTGGGCCTCACAACACGGGCTGCACCTTCGGCTAGTCTTCTCATTCTAGCTGTAAAAGTAATTTCTACATTCTTCTGCCACTCCTCTGGGCCCAACGAATAAGAGAAGATGGGGAGAAGGCAGCTCCCTTAAATGCCCAAACGTTTACATATATGGTTTCTTGATAAGCTCCATGTTAAGCACTGCTACCTTCTATTTCTGATCTTACAAATTTATATAAAATAATAACAATCAAAACATCCGACCTCAGGAGCGTTTGTTCTGTTATAAATATTAAACTCCTCCGCAGCAGAAACATGAAATGTTTAAACCACTAAAACACAACCCAGACCCCCCAAAAATGCTATAAATGAAGTATAAAAATAGTGATTAACCACAGGATAGGGACTAACAGAGGCAACAGTGAGAGACGCAAAAGGTCAACTGTGGAGGAAGCACAACAAAGTGCCTCCAGAGGGGCCACCTGGGCTGGAACCTGGGACTGAGGGGCTGCAGACTCAGGCACGCTGGGTGAACCATGGGAGTAGAACATGCACACCATCATGGCCAACCCTGAGCCCCCCAGGATCCTCCATCTTGCTGCTCCTACATCAGCAGCACCTGGGCACACACCCCTGCAAGAAAGGCATGGATCTGCCTGTCTTCAGGAAGGTGGACCATTCCAGAAAAAGAGACCTTTGATTAACATGTAGGTGTCCCCAATGGAAAGGCAAATACACCATCTGTTCACTCTATAGTGAACCTCACTGAGATATGGGAAACAGGAAGATGTATCTCTTAGTAAAAACTTGAATCCTAGGACTTCCCTGGTGCTCCAATGGCTAAGACTCCATGCTCCCAATGCAGGGGGCTCGGGTTCGATCCCTGGTCAGGGAACTAGATCCCACAGTGCTGCAGCTAAGACCTTGCATGCCGCAACTAAAGATCTCGCATGCCGCAACTAAGACCCAGCACAGCTAGCTAAGCAAACACAAGCAAGAAATAAACGTTTAAAAAAACTTAGACTTGAATCCTAATAAACTGTTTTCTTTCTTTTTAAAAATATTTATTTATTTATTTTGGCTGTGCTGGGTCTTAGTTGCAGCATGTGGGATCCTACAGTTGTGGCATGTGGGCTCATAGTTGCAGCATGCGGGATTCTTACTTGCGGCATGCATGTGGGATCTAGTTCTCTGAACAGGGATCGAACCCGGGCTCCCTGCATTGGGAGTGCGGCGTCTTACCCACTGGACCACCAGGGAAGTCCCTAATGAACTGATTTCTATACTGCAGGCAGCACTTAGGACCCAAACGGAGATGCTAGAACAGCATCATGAAATATGATTTCGTTTTACTCCTTGAGTACTTGGCAACCTGAACTTTTAACACAATCACTGTCTTCCCAAACTAATAAGCGATAAATAAAGCCAAAGTGCTGGGGGAGGGGGTCGGGGGGTGGGAACAGTTAAGTGGTTTCTGGGTAAGCGCCTTACCTGGCCTTGTCAAAGTACCTGCCAGTATATGCCATCCCACACGCGATCCCCAGTCCTTGCCCCAGCCATCCAGTTGCCACATTAACAAACGACAGTCTCTGTAAGAGAAGGGACCAAATGAATCTACACACCCTCATGCACCCCAAAGTGTCAGATCAACGTCACAAAGACAACAGAGTCACACGTAATCCAGCTGGTGAGGGCAACTGGAGCTCTGACAACATAGAAGTGGGAAGCTTCTGCACACAGCAGCCTAAACAGAGCCCAAGAGCAAAGCAGAAAAAAAATATAAGCACGAGTCTTGCCATTTCCACAAGACCTTTTATCTAGTTGTATACAGACCAGATATTCAATGTTTTTGGAGAATATGGACTCTTAAATAGAAACTAGAAACACTGAAGAAGATTTCAATTTCCCTGGTTTGTAAAACTCAAGTCAACTGAGATTTGAGAAGTGGTGATGTAGGAGGTTATGCTAGAAATAAATCACTTTCTACCACCGCTCCATTTATCCCCACTGACCTGCTTGTACGCACAGGCTATCACTGTCCCATGGAGAGAATGTGGCCCTATGAGGGCCACAAGGTGGTGCCAATGCCAAAGGTCTGCTGCACTAAGGCCTCACTCACTCCCAAGCTTCTGAAGAGATATCAAACTTATTCAACACTTCCGCTGCCACCATCTTGGCCTGGCCACAAACATCTCTTGCCTCTGTCAGAGCAGTGGCCTCCCTGCTTCCCTCCACAGTCGTTCTCAACACAGCCACCAGGCGGAGCACGATAAAACCGAAGTCCGCCCCTCAATTGCGGCGGAGAACTGTCCAAGGTCTCGTCATCTAACGTCAAGTAGGGCTCAAGTTCTTGCAGTGGCCTGTTCACTCCAGACCCCCATCACCTCCCACTGCTCCGGGTGCCTGGCCTCCTGGCTGTCCTTTGAACACGCCACGCACATGCCTGCCTCAGGGCTTTAGCAGGTGTGGCTCCCTCTCTGCTGAGTGCTCAGTGCTTGTGCCTAAATAAGGGCACAGCTTACTCCCTCACACCCTCCAAGTCTCTGCTCAAATGTCCACACCAAGGCTTTCCTGGACCATCTCTTTCACCTAGTACCTGCCCTCCACTCCCCTTGGATCTGGGATACTCAGCCCCATCTGACATGCTATTTCTGGATTTGTTTCTTGTCTGCCCCCTTCCTCCATTCAGATGGCAACTCCATTCAGAGACTGGTTTGTGTTCTCACTACCATGATGAGTGGATGGTACTTGTTCGTCTCAGATTCCTCTCCTGTTTTGCTCCACCCTACTGTTCTGCTCTTCCTGGGGCTCCTGACCTTCCTTAACTTTCTCTACGTGCTTTGTGCCCTCACAGATTCCTGTTTTGCATCTCTAGCCCCAAGAACTGTCCCACTGAAGTCTCTCTTGACAACGTCGCTAGCTTAGTCTTTCTCCTTACAGCTCCTATTTTACTCCTGTAACAAGCTCTGGCTCCCAGGTGCCTTATGTGCCCTTGGAGCGAGCCTGCGCTCTACACTCAGACCAACTCCACTTCCCCCCAGCTTTAACGCGGGGGACAAGTAAGCCCACTTCCATAAGGCTTTGCTCTCTGGGTATGATGGTGAGGAAAGCCCCGTTCAGGAAGCAAGAGGCTGTAGGATTAATTGAGAAGATTGATGGGGCATCAACATGATGTCTGGTATGGTGGAAGCATGCCAACATGGGTTCCCTTTCCTTTCCCAAGAATCATTTCGCTGTGGGGGGGACACTCACAACTGGGGGCCAATAATAAAGATGCACACAAGCTGCTGAAGGCACCCAGGAAAGAAAGCTTTCTCTTCCTGGTGGTACTTCTCATCTTTGTTCTGACACAAAGTATGCTTCAAGAACAAATTTACAAGAAGGCTTTTTGGTTCCTTCCCAGGCCTCCTTGGCTAAAGAAAACAAAAGAGCTGATAAAACAAAAACTAAGGCCTGGGCTTCCCTGGTGGCGCAGTGGTTGAGAGTCCGCCTGCCAATGCAGGGGATGTGGGTTCGTGCCCCGGTTTGGGAGGATCCCGCATGCCGCGGAGCGGCTGGGCCCGTGGGCCATGGCCGCTGGGCCTGCGCGTCCGGAGCCTGTGCTCCGCGGCGGGAGAGGCCGCAACAGTGAGAGGCCCGCATACCGCAAAAAAAAAAAAAAAAAACTAAGGCCTGGGTGGTGGACGGAGAGATGATGAGCACCTCAGTCAGTGCCATGGCCAGGCCTTAGCCAGCGGCCTCCTCATGCAGCTGTCTACATAGACACTCCTGCCCCGGGAGCACAGATTATGGAGACCCTGGCTTCTCGGCCTCTAGCAAATCCATTTACTCCATTCCCAACCAGAGCCAAGATGGACTATGCTCCTGAGTGTTTTCTTTTTTAAAAAAACTAAATTTATGGGCTTCCCTGGTGGCAGAGTGGTTGGGAGTCCGCCTGCCGATGCAGGGGACGTGGGTTTGTGCCCCGGTCCGGAAAGATCCCACATGCCGCGGAGCGGCTGGGCCCGTGAGCCATGGATGGTAAGCCTGTGCGTCCAGAGCCTGTGCTCCGCAACGGGAGAGGCCACAGCAGTGAGAGGCCACCAGGGAATTCCCACATCTTTCCCTTTTTTTAAAGTAAAGCTCTAAACACCCATACTTTGTTTGTACACCTATAGTTATTCAGTTTTTATGATGAAGGAAATTCAAGCTTACAGAAAAGTTGTACAAATAGTACAATGAAGTTCCATATACTCTTTACCTAAATTCGTTGACTATTACTAATGGACTTCGTTTGCTTCATCTCTCTTCCTCTACACACACGTTTTATTTATCCTTTGCCAAACCTCATTTGAGATTATGTTTTAGACACCAAGACAAGGATCACAACTACGGCTCCAGGTATTCTGCCTATACTCTGCCTCTGTCTTTACTTCCCGCTGCCCAGATCTGGGGTTTCTATTTGCACATGTCGTTCGACCAGTTGAGCTTTAAATGCTTTGCTCAGAACACAGCAAACTTTCAGACAGCATCAAAAGAGCTGCTTGTTCTTCTAGATCGACCTTGCTTTTAATATTTCTTTTCTTTCCTGTCCCCCAATGTCATGAGGTATCTCGTACTATAGCCTAATGAGAAACTCCTTATTGGTATTAGGTCAGATATGCAGAGAAATGGAAGAGAAAGCTGATGGACAGGTGGGACATCCCTCCAAATCAAGCTCAACGTTCCTCGAGTTCAACAAGTTGGATTCACTCATGTGGCCCTCCTCTACCCAGGTGGCAGAGGATCGGAGCAGCACGACCCTGACAAGGGGGGCTTTAGTGGGGTAAAGTGAGGCAACCATCAAAGGAAAAGAAGGACTGCCAGCTGCCACAAGTCTTCCTTCCCACCACGCAGCCCTCACTAGAACACCTTTTAGATCTTTATGAGGTGCCATGGTCTGAATGTTTGTGCCCCCTCCCCAGAATCCATTATGTTGAAAACCTAATGCCCAAGGTGATAGTATTAGGAGGTAGCAGTCTTTGGTTAGTGATTAGGTCATGAGGGCAGAACCCTGAAGAGTGGGGTTAATGCCCTTATAAAAGAGACCATTTCTCCTTACATTACACGAGGATACAGTGAGAAGTCTGCCACCAGGAACAGGGCCCTCACCAGAGCATGACCATGCTGGCGCCTTGATCTTAGACTTCTAACCTCCAGAACTGTGAGAAATAAATTTCTATTGTTCATAAGCCACCCAGTCTCTGGTGTTTTATTATACCAGCCTGAACAGATGAAGCCATGAGGCAAAGAGAGAAGCACCAAAAGGATAAACAGAGGCCATTTCAGGTCTTGTTGCCACATGGTGGCTTTTAAAATGAGTTCAGGAACCAAGTGTCTGAGCATGGGTTCTTATGCCAGCTTACCTTGGAGAGGACGAATCTGTCATTGTTCGGGTTCTCCGGGTCCGTGAGTTTATACCTCATGATGTAGAACAACAGCACGGACATGATCTCAGATGCACTGCTGCACAATATGGGGTGGCTGAAAGACATGGCACAGGTCGTTTCTCACAGGCAAGTGACTCACCAGGGACACATACAGTGCATGAGGAGGGCTTTCAGCACATGGTCTCCTCAAACTGGAAGCAGCAGTCATTTCTCCCAGCCTGAAAGAATCCAGCCAAGGGAAAGGGATGCTGGGCCACTGCCCACCAAGTTCACAGCTTTTAAGGATGCTTTGAGGCCCTGGAACCTCACAACTCCTCTCCCTGTAGGGAGCAAGACCACACAGACCAGCCCCCTTCTATCAGTGGAGCACCGGCATACTTGGGGAAGTTCGCCTGGTGACTCTGTAAGCATTTGAGTGTCATTTCACTTGTATGAATTCATCTGTGATATCATTAATCAGAAATTTCACAAAGCAGAAATAAACCCACACGTATGTGGTCAACTAATTTTTGATGAGGGAGCCAAGAATACTCAATGCAGAAAAAACAGTCTCTTCAACAACTGATACAGGAAAAATTGGATATTCACATGTAAAAAAATGAAACTGGACACCTATCTTATACCACTCACAGAAATTAACTTGAAATGGATTAAAACTTAAAGGTAAGACCAAAAACCATAAAACTCCTAGAAGAAAAACATAGGCACTACACTACTTGACCTGAGTCTTCACGAGGATTCTTTGAATCAGACACTAAAAGCAAAAGCAAAAGCAACAAAAACAACAAACAAAAACCAAATGGGACTGAACAAAACTCTTCATGGCAAAGGAAACCATCAAAAAAATGTAAAAGCAACCTACTGAATAGGAGAAGGTATTTGCAAATCACATATCTGATAATGTGTTTATATGGAAAATATATAAAGAAGTCACACAATTCCATAACAAAACAACAAAAAGTCCTCTTAAAAATGGTCAAAGGATCTGAATAGGCATTTTCCCAAAGAACACATACAACAGGCACATGAAAAGGTGCTCAACGTCACTGATGATCAGGGAAATTGCAAGTCAAAACCACAATGAGATATCCCCTCACACCTATCAGAACGACTGTCATCAAAAAGATGAGTTAACAAATCTGGCAAAGATGTGGAGAAAAGAGAACCCTTGTGCACTGTTGGTGGGAATGTAAATTAGAGGAGCCACTATGGAAAACAATATGGAGGATCTTAAAAGAAAACAACAACAAACAAACCACCATATGATCCAGCAATTCCACTACTGGGAGTATATCTGAAGAAAATGAAAACACTATGTGGAAGAGATATCTGCACCCCTACGTTCACAGCAGCACTATTTACAATAGCCAAGCTATGGAAACAACTGAAGTGTCTGACAGATGAATGGACAAAGGAGATGTGGTACAGATATATAATGGAACATAATTCAGGCACAAAAAGGAAATTCTGCCATTTATGACAACATGGATGGGCCTTGAGAACATTATGCTAGATGAAGTAACTCACAGAAAAAGAAATACTGTATTATTACACTGTGGAATCTAAAAAAAACCCCAAACCCAAACTCATAGAAAAAGAGATCACCAGATTTGTGGTTACCAAAGGTGGGGGTTGAGGGGAGGAGGAACTGGATGAAGGTGTCGAAAGTTACAAACTTCCAGATATAAAATAATTAAATACAGGGCTTCCCTGGTGGCGCAGTGGTTAAGAATCCGCCTGCCAATGCAGGGGACACGGATTCGAGCCCTGGTCCAGGAAGATTCCACATGCCGCAGAGCAACTAAGCCCATGAGCCACAACTACTGAGCCTGTGCTCTAGAGCCTGTGCTCTGCAACAAGAGAAGCCACAACAATGAGAAGCCTGCACACTGCAATAAGGCCCCTGCTCACCACAACTAGAGAAAGCCAGCGTGCAGCAACGAAGACCCAACACAGCCAAAAAAACAGACAAACCCACAAAACTCCACAAATAAGTAAATAAATTTTAAAAATAAATAAATAAATACTTGGGATGTAATATATAACAAAATGACTATAATTAACACTGTTGTATGATATATTTGAAAGTTGTTAACAGTAGATCCTAAGAATTCTCATTACAGGGAAAAAACATTTTTCCATTTTTTGGTATCTATGAGATGATGGGTAATAAATAAACTTACTGTATTTATCATTTTACAATATATGTAAGTCAAATCATTATCCTGTATACCTTAGATAGTGCTGTGTGCTCAATTACATCTCAATAAAACTGGGAAAGAAAATTTTAAAAAAATCCAACAAAGAAAACGCATTCTACTTCCTAAAATGAATTTCTTTTAGGAAGTGAATGGTCAGACCGAGAAGTTTCTCGTTGTGGTGTAACTTGAGGCCCTTATAGAATGAAGAAACTGCTGCTCTTAGAAAGCAGCCTGCATGGGAGTCCAGACAGTCTGCCATTAATTAATAAGGGGAGGAGGTGGCAGGGCAGAGGACAAAACCAACTCCCTAGAGCCCTGCCACGCCCCAAAAGTCAGAAGAGTAACATTTTAAGCCCAGCTCATGTGTATTAATAATCTCCCCTTTCAAGTTTCACAATACAGAAAATGGAGAGTTAAACCTCTTGCCTTTGCAAGTATCCCAAGTGGATAATTTGAATTTAAAAGCTGTTACGGATCTCTTGAGAAAATGCAAACTGTTACTAATTTTGAAGGTGAAGGGGGCAAAATGAAAATGTAAAAAAAAAAAAAATCCAAAACCATGCAGGTCTTAAACTCATTGACATTGCCTTTTTAAAGTTATAGCACAGGCTGGAGAACAAAACTTAAAAAAGATATCACACAAACTATTTTATCTTACCAGGACAGGGTGAAGTTAGAAGTCAATAATAGAAAGAAAATGGTAAAATTCACACATTTGTGGGAATTAAACAACACACTCTTATAATAACTTTAAATGGGGTATAATACATAAAAGCATTAAATCACTATACTGTACACGCGACACTAATGTAAGAGTCGACTATACTTCGATTAAAAAAGAAAACAACCTTCCCCCACAACGCACTTAAACGAACAATGGGTCAAAGAAACTTCAAGAGAGTTGGAAAGTATTGAGACAAATGAAGAAGAAAACATAAGACACCAAAATTTATGGGATGTGGCAAAAGCAGTGACAAGAGATAAGTTTATAGCTGTAAATGTTTGCATTAAAAAAGAACGATCTCTGGGAATTCCCTGGTGGTCCAGTGGTTCGCACTCGGCGTTTTCACTGCAGTGGACACAGGTTCGATCCTTGGTCGGGGACCTAAGATCCCGCAATCTGCACAGCGCGGTCAAAATAAATAAATGAATAAGTAAATAAAACTTAAAAAAAAGAACGATCTCAAAGAAGAAAACCTAACTTCACAACTTAGTAACTAGGAAAAGTAGAACTAAACCCGAAGCTACCAGAATGAAAAACGTAATAAATATTATTGCAGAAATAAAAGACTAGGAAAGCAATGTAGAAAATGAACCAAAACAAAAGCTGGTTCTTTGAAAAGATCAACAAAATTAATAAGCCTTGGGCTTCCCTGGTGGCGCAGTGGTTAAGAATCCGCCTTAACCCACCAGGGTTCGAGCCCTGGTCTGGGAAGATCCCACATGCCGCGGAGCAGCTAAGCCCATGCGCCACAACTACTGAGCCTGCACTCTAGAGCCCGCGAGCCACAAGTACTGAGGCCCGTGCGCCTAGAGCCCGTGCTCCACAACGAGAGCCCTGCGCACCACAACGAAGAATAGCCGCCCCCCCCCAAGCCCGCACGCGCGGCAACGAAGACCCAACGCAGCCAAAACAAAAACAAAAACAAAAGCCTTTAGCTAAAGTAAGGAAAAAACAGAAAATTACTGAATTTACTAAATCCGATTTGAAATTACTAATTACATTTCAGGAATGAAAGTAAGGATATAACCACCGATTCTACAGACATAAAAAGGACTATAAAGGACTGTGAACAATTGTACGCCAATAAATCAGTTAACCTAGAAGAAATTTTTAGAAATAGAAAATCTGAATAAACCTACAATAAGGAGATTGAATCAGTAGTCGAAAAGCTCCGTGACAAAAAAAACACTTTGAACCTGATGGCCTCACTGGTGAATCCTCAATCCTCCTCCAACTTTCCCCAAAAACTGAAGGGAACACACTGAAACTCACTCTGGGGCCAGAACTGCCTCCACACTAAAGGCAGACAAATACCTTCGGGGAAAACGGACGGCTGACATCTCTCACGAATACTGACGCAAACATCCTCGACAAAGCACCAGCAGAACCAACAGTCCCCTTTCGCTCCGATTCCTGCTCGCCTATTACTTTCTTCTAGGCTTTATTTCCTTAACTCCACGTCCTGGGTCGGGACCCTGGCGTCGAGGACAACCACTCACACGGAAAACGCCGGGCCGCTCCCGCTCCCACTCTAGCCGGGCGGACGCAGGCGCTCCGCCCGCCGGCCCGCGTCCCGGCTTCTCTCCGCGAGCAGGAGAGGCCGGAGGCCCTGGGCCGCCACCGTCGGCCGGCCGCGGGCCAGCGAGGCGCGGTACCTGAGTACGTGGCCAGCGGCGGCCACGAGTGTGCGGGTGGCTGCCAAGCCCTGAGGGCCTGAAATGGGGCCACTAAATAACGAAGCGCACCCCGCCCCCGACGGCTCCGTTCAACTCTCTCCCCGGCCGTCGCCGCAGGGCCGGCCGCGCAACGACCGGAGCTTCGACCAGGGCGCCGTACCGAAAGCCTGAGGCGCAGAGGGTCCTGATGGCGTGGAGGCGCAGGCGATTGGCCATGTCTCGCAGCACCTGCAAGATGTCCTCGTCAATCTTGGCTTCTTCCGCCATCGTTCCGCTCGCCTCCTGTTCAGCCATAGCTGAGATCTCGCCCACGTGTGAGGAGCAAACGGCGCGAAGCCTCCTCAGCTAGCCGCACGCGCGCCGCTCCCTCCGCGCGCCGCTCCCTCCGCGCGCCGCTCCCTCCGCGTCTGAGGAGCAAATGGCGCGGAGCCTCCTCAGCTGGCCGCAGGCGTGCCGCTCCCTACGCGCGCCCTCCAACTCCATGGATTTTGAACAATTGTTATTCATATGTTGCACATTATTCGAAATAATTTAATTCTTTTATATCTGCCCTCGTCCTATCAATTCAAAGAGGGCTGCCTACACGCAGGACCAGGTCTACTTTTGGGGTGATAAAAAAATTCTGGAAGTAGATGGTGTGATAGTTGCGCGATGTGGTGACTGTAGTAAAGGAGGGCCGATGCATTCACAGGCTTTAAAAGAGTTATTGATACAATAGTGCAGTTTGTTTTGCGCACTTCCTCACACTATAAAAAAAGCCACGCTGGAATCTTCCCCTTTGCAGCCGCCTCCCTCCAGCCCCTTAGCAGCCCAGCCCCCGGCAGTGGGGGTTGGGAGGTCTTCACAGCAAGTGAGGCGGCCTGCGTTCTGAGGCAGTGTGGCGTCTCTGCGCGGACCTTCTTTCTCTTTCTAGAACTTTCTGGACGGCCAGCCGGCTCACGGGCCCAGCCGCTCCGCAGCATGTGGGATCCTCCTGGACCGGGGCACGAACCCGCGTCCCCTGCATCGGCAGGCGGACTCTCAACCACTGCACCATCAGGGAAGCCCGAGAACATCTTTTTTAATCATTTGATTTATGTCTGCCTGATTTCCTTGCAGTTGCACATTTTTCATATGTTTACTGGTATTCATAGTTCATCCTTTCTACCCTTTGCTGTTTTTATGTTTGATGATTTGTTTTTAGCTTCCTAATTTGTAGGAGTTCTTTATATGTTGATTAGCCTTTTATCTCTTAGAGATAATTGCAAATCTTTTTTTCTTAATCTGTTGCTCTTTAAAAATGTTCATGGAGATACTTTATTTTTAAGAAGAAGCAAGTGTTTGAACCGAAACCGAAATGTTGCTTCTTAACTTTATGCTTCCTTCACCATAAGAAGGTTTAAAGATTTTTTTAAACTGTAGTACAATATGTAAATCTTTTCCTTTATGGCATTTTAGTTTGAGACTTGTTCAAAAAGGTGTTCTCCACAGAGAGATTATAAAAACATTTCCTATTGTGTCCTTCTGATACCTTTAGAGTTTCATATTTATATTTAGTTCTCTATTCTGTCTCGACTTCATTATTGTATGCGATGTAAAGTAGCACTCTAATTTAGTTTTATTCAGATAGCCAAGTATCCCAAGACCATATTTATTTTTCGTTCCCAAAATTTCTTAGCTATTCTTTTGCATTTTGGAATTAGCTAATCTAACATTCATAAGACATTCCCATTGGGTTTTTAACTGTTATTTCATTGAATTTATAAGTTAATATGTAGAGGGCTGACATATTTACAGTATTGAGTCTTCTCAAGGACATGGTATACAGCCATTGATAATCACATCTTATTGCCATCCTATTTTGTATTTTCTACTTAACCTGATATCTCATTTCTTTTTGTTCCTCCTTTCCTTCCCCTTTTTGGATTAATCAAGTTCCTTTTTTTCTGCCCTTGATTATTTGGATGTTATTTACCTGGCTTTTTTCTACTGGTTGCCTTGAATTTTTTTTCACCAACATATTCTTCTGTCAGTTTTTAGTTTTATATGATATCTATAAAATTCCTCAATAGAACAAGTCATTAGCAAATTTTAACTTTCCCTATTAGCTACTTTCTTTAAAAATACTTAGTTCTTTCATTTATCAGTGCTACGTATGAACATTGTTTAAAGCAGGGGTCAGCGCACTGTTTCCGTAAAGGGCCGTATAGTAATATTTGATGCCACATGTTCTCTGTTGTAGCTGCTCAACTAGACCTTTGTTGTGGCACAAAGGTAGCCATACACTATATGTAAATTAATCAGTGTGGCTGTGTGCCAGTCACACTTTGTGGACACTGAAATTTGAATCTCATATAATTTTCACATGCCACAAAATATCCTCCTTCTTCTGATTTTTTTCAACCATTTAAACACGTAGAAACCATTCTTAGCTCACACCTGTATAAAACCAGTCCGTAGTTTGCCAACCCCTGGTTCAAAGAGTTAAATGGTTCTACAAGGTTTATTACAAAAAATAGCGATCTCTACAGGACTTCCCTGGTGGTCCAGTGGCCAGGGCTCCTCACTCCCAATGCAGGGGGCCCGGGTTCGATCCTTGGTCAGGGAACTAGATCCCACATGCTGCAACTAAGAGATCGCATGCTGCAACTAAAGATCCTGCATGCTACAACTAAAGATCCTGCATGCTGTAACTAAAACCTGGCACAGCCAAATAAATATATATTTTTAAAAAATAGCAATCTCTTGCTTCCACCCACAGTGGTCCATCCATTCCCCAGAATCAACTACATTCAACCCTTTTAGCTGTTTCTTTTGGCATTTACCTCTAGTTCTGTAAATAAATTGTTTATAGTGCTGTTTCTTTATTTTTTAGATTTTGGGAATTATCGATTGACTTCTCACAGTTAAAGATGATGATGTAGCTCTTTCACCACCCCCATCCTTCCAGTACAGTATACAATCATCTGCATTAGATTATTCTTTGATGTTCACGTTATCAAGTCTACAGCAACTCTGATGACTTTTCGTTTCTCTCCTGATGTTTTGTTTTCCTTAGAGTTAACACTTGTCTCTCCCTACCCCGTGTTGCTTGTTCTCTACTACTTATTATAGGTCAGCACTTCCCCAAACTGGCTATATCTCCTCTCCAGCTGCTGAAAGATGTCCTGCATATTTCATTCACTTGGAGCACTCTCTCCTGGAGCCTTTTGACTTGCCCTCCAGGCCCACTGCCCAGCTGCCATCATCCTGGAGAGTGCACTTGCCTTTCTTTTAGCTTGGGGCCCCAGTTTCATAAATCCCATCTCTACCTCTGTCGTAGGTTCCTGTCTGGTTTTGGTGGCACGTCTTCTCTAGTAGCTTCCAGAAAAAGAATGCAGAGGAAGTAAACTATTTGAGTTCTTTTATGTTAGAAAACGCCTTTAACCTAAAAATTGACAGTTTGGTTATAGAATTATAGTTGAGAAAATCGTTTTTCCCCCAAATTTGGAAGGCATTACTTCATTGTTTTCTAATTCTTAGTGCTTCACTGAAAAGGCTGAAGACATTCTGTCTTCTGATTCTTTGAATGTGACCTTTTTTTTCTCTCTCTGACAGTTATTCTGTCGGCATATTGAAGATATTATTCAACTCTTCAGGATTTCATTGATGCCTTAGAGAAGGCAGCTTTCAGTCTAAAAGTCATGGTTTTAAAGGTAATCAACTTTTACAATCTGGCTGCTTCTAAGATCTGTGTCTAAGTGTGGATCTATTTCCATTTTATCCTGTTTGGGATCTCTTGAGCTTCTTTTTTTAAAAAATTAATTAATTAATTTATTTTTGGCTGTGTTGGGACTTCGTTACTGTGCATGGGCTTTCTCTAGTTGCGGCAAGCAGGGACTACTCTTTGTTGCAGTATGCGGGCTTCTCATTGCGGTGGTTTCCCTTGTTGTGGAGCACGGGCTCTAGGCATGCAGGCCTCAGTAGTTGTGGCTCACGGGCTCTAGCGCACAGTCTCACTAGTTGTGGCACACGGGCTTATTTGCTCCGCAGCATGTGGGATCTTCCCGGACCAGGGATTGAACCCACGTTCCCTGCATTGGCAGGAGGATTCTTAACCACTGCACCACCAGGGGAGTCCCTTGGGCTTCTTGAATTTGTGGATTTATGTCTGTCATCAGTCCTGGAAAATTCTTAGTGACTATCTCTTAGAACCTTGCTGTTACCTTAGTCTGTCTTCCTGAGGCATGGCAGTTAGATTTTTTGTTAGATTTTCTCATTCTATCTTCTGTGTCTCCTATTTTTCAATTTTATTCAAATTTTATATTTCTTTGTGCCTCTGTGCTGCATTCTGGATGCTTTCTTTAGTTCTGTTTTACAATTTACTAATTCTCCAGCCATTTCTTATCTGTGATTAAAACCATCTCTTGAACATTTAAAAACTTTAAAAATTTGTGAAATCCATGCAGAGAAAGCTTTCAACAAAATTCAACACCCATTTATGATAAAAAACCTGCAGAAAGTAGGCATAGAGGGAACTTTCCTCAACATAATAAAGGCCATATATGACAAACCCACAGCCAACATCCTCCTCAATGGTGAAAAACTGAAACCATTTCCACTAAGATCAGGAACAAGACAAGGTTGCCCACTTTCACCACTCTTATTCAACATAGTTTTGGAAATTTTAGCCACAGCAATCAGAGAAGAAAAAGAAATAAAAGGAATCCAAATTGGAAAAGAAGAAGTAAAGCTGTCACTGTTTGCAGATGACATGATACTATACATAGAGAATCCTAAAGATGCTACCAGAAAACTACTAGAGCTAATCAATGTATTTGGTAAAGCAGCAGGATACAAAATTAATGCACAGAAATCTCTGGTATTCCTATACACTAATGATGAAAAATCTGAAAGAGAAATTAAGAAAACACTCCCATTTACCACTGCAACAAAAAGAATAAAATATCTAGGAATAAACCTGCCTAAGGAGACAAAAGACCTGTATGCAGAAAATTATAAGACACTGATGAAAGAAATTAAGGATGATACAAAGAGATGGAGAGATATACCGTGTTCTTGGATTGGAAGAATCAACATTGTGAAAATGACTCTACTACCCAAAGCAATCTACAGATTCAATGCAATCCCTATCAAACTACCACTGGCATTTTTCACAGAACTAGAACAAAAAATTTCACAATTTGTATGGAAACACAAAAGATCCCGAATAGCCAAAGCAATCTTGAGAACGAAAAATGGAGCTGGAGGAATCAGGCTCCCTGACTTCAGACTATATTACAAAGCTACAGTAATCAAGACAGTATGGTACTGGCACAAAAACAGGAATATAGGTCAGTGGAGCAGGATAGAAAGCCCAGAGATAAACCCACGTACATATGGTCACCTTATCTTTGATAAAGGAGGCAAGAATATACAGTGGAGAAAAGACAGCCTCTTCAATAAGTGGTGCTGGGAAAACTGGACAGGTACATGTAATAGTATGAAATTAGAACGCTCCCTAACACCATACACAAAAATAAACTCAAAATGGATTAAAGACCTAAATGTAAGGCCAGACACTATCAAACTCTTCGAGGAAAACATAGGCAGAACACTCTATGACATAAAGCACAGCAAGATCCTTTTTGACCCACCTCCTAGAGAAATGGAAATAAAAACAAAAATAAACAAATGGGACCTAATGAAACTTCAAAGCTTTTGCACAGCAAAGGAAACCATAAACAAGACCAAAAGACAACCCTCAGAATGGGAGAAAATATTTGCAAATGAAGCAACTGACAAAGGACTAATCTCCAAAATTTACAAGCAGCTCATGCAGCTCAATATCAAAAAAAAAAAAACCCAACCCAATCCAAAAATGGGCAGAAGACCTAAATAGACATTTCTCCAAAGAAGATATACAGATTGCCAACAAACACATGAAAGAATGCTCATCATTATTAATCTTTAGAGAAATGCAAATCAAAACTATGAGATATCATCTCACACCGGTCAGAATGGCCATCATTAAAAAATCTACAAACAATAAATGCTGGAGAGGGTGTGGAGAAAAGGGAACCCTCTTGCACTGTTGGTGGGAATGTAAATTGATACAGCCACTATGGAGAACAGTATGGAGGTTCCCTAAAAAACTAAAAATAGAACTACCATACGACCCAGCAATCCCACTACTGGCATATACCCTGAGAAAACCATAATTCAGAAAGAGTCATGTACCACAATGTTCATTGCAGCTCTATTTACCATACCCGGGACATGGAAGCAACCTAAATGTCCATCAACAGATGAATGGATAAAGAAGATGTGGCACATATATACAATGGAATATTACTCAGCCATAAAAAGAAAGGAAATTGAGTTATTTGTAGTGAGGTGGATGGACCTAGAGTCTGTCATACAGAGTGAAGTAAGTCAGAAAGAGAAAAACAAATACCGTATGCTAAGACATATATATGGAATATAAGAAATAAAAAGGTCATGAAGAACCTAGGGGCAAGGTGGGAATAAAGACACAGATCTACTAGAGAATGGATTTGAGGATATGGGGAGGGGGAAGGGTAAGCTGGGACGAAGTGAGAGAGTGGCATGGACATATATACACTACCAAATGTAAAATAGATAGCTAGTGGGAAGCAGCCGCATAGCACAGGGAGATCAGCTCGGTGCTTTGTGATCACCTAGAGGGGTGGGATAGGGAGGGTGGTAGGGAGGGAGACGCAAGAGGGAAGAGATATGGGAACATATGTATATGTATAACTGATTCACTTTGTTATAAAGCAGAAACTAACACACCATTGTAAAGCAATTATACTCCAATAAAGATGTTAAAAAAATTGTGAAATCCGGCATATGCATATAAAGGTGCAGAAAACATCAACATTTAGTTTAGGAAGTAATGTTAATGTAAACACACATTTAATTGCTATTCGGATCAAGTACACTAGCCTCCTCATGTCTCTCCAATCACCATCCCCTTCTCCCACTCTAGTGGGAACCACTATCGATGTTTATGCTACTGAAGCCCATGCTTTTCTTTCTTTTTAAAAATTAATTAATTAATTTATTTTTGGCTGCATTGGGTCTTCATCGCTGCTTGTGGGCTTTCTCTAGTTGCGGCAAGCGGGGGCTGCTTTTTGTTGCAGTGCACAGGCTTCTCATTGTGGTGGCTTCTCTTGTTGCAGAGCACGGGCAGGCAGATTCTTAACCACTGTGCCACCAGGGAAGTCCCCATGCTTTTCTTTACAGCTTTACTTCCTTCCTGTGTATGCATCCCTAAACAACATCATTTCATTTTGCCTGCTTTTGAACTTTATATCAGCAGAACCATATATAGTATGGATTCTTCTGTGTTTGGCTTCTTTTGTTCAACATTATGCTTGTTCATTCATGTTTTCAAGGCTGTAGTTTATTTTTATTGTTGTATAGCAGTAAACTGTTGAATATATTACAGTTCACTTACACATTCTATGATGATAGGCCAGGTGGGTTGTTTCTAGCAGCTGGTTATTGGGAGTATTATTGTACCTGCCTTTCAAGGATATATCTAGGAATGCAACTGCTGGGCCATTCAGTATGGATGTCTTCAACTTTATGATATTACCAAATGCTTTCCCAAAATATTTGTACCAATTACTCTCCCACCAGGAGTGATTGAGGGTTCCTGTTGCTCCATGTCCTTTCTGAGATTTATTATAGTTTAAGTTTTGCCAATCTGCTAGGTGCATAGTGGTATCACATGTTTTTTTAAATATCAAGGAATAATTTGCATAGAATAAAATACACAGAACCAAAATATCTATTACACTATAATCACTCCTTGCTTCCCACTGGGAGAGCATTTTCAGATTGAAAACAGTAATGAAGGGCTTCCCTGGTGGTGCAGTGGTTAAGAATCCGCCTGCCAATGCAAGGGACACGGGTGCGAGCCCTGGTCCGGGAAGAACCCATGTGCAGCGGAGCACCTAGGCCTGTGTACCACAACTACTGAGCCTGCACTATAGAGCCCGTGAGCCACAACTACTGAGCCCACGTGCCACAACTACTGAAGCCCGCGCACCAAGAGCCCGTGCTCCACGAGAGAAGCCATGACAATGAGAAGCCCGCGCACCGCAATGAAGAGTAGCCCCCGTTCGCCGCAACTAGAGAAAGCCCGCGCACAGCAACGAAGACCCAACGCAGCCAAAAATAAACAAGTAAATTAATTAATTAAAAAAAACAGTCATGAAGGTGCTTTTAGTTAAAAAGTAGAAACAGAACAGAGGCTCCACCTGTCTTGGCCTCACCTACCTCTCCTACCTCATCCTTGTCCACTGTACCATGGTCTCCTGTGTTCCAGTTAGGCTGCTATGTCCATCTTTATTTTAGAGATGAGAAAACCGACCCTCTGAGCGGTTTATTAACTTACTCAAGGTCTCAAGAGTGGTAGAGTCGGGATTCGAACTGGGCTCTGTCTCCAAGGCTCTTACTATTACCCTTCACCATGCAACAGACTCATTTGTTTGTGTTACAGCAGAACTGTCCACCCTAGGCTGTCAGCTCTGTGACACCAAGGAATATGTCTGGCTTCTGTACCACATGGTAGGCGCTCAGGAAATATGTGTTGAATGAATGATTAGATGAAGGAATGAACCTGTTAGGATGCAAATCTCCCTGCCTATCTCTTCTATCCATCTGGCAGTAGCAATACAGCAAGCTGTATGGATTAATGGAAATGAGTTTATTCCATGCTCTACAAGAACAGTTCTCTATAAAACGAGACCCACTGTTGGTAATTCTTGGAAGAGAAGTCCAAGAACAGACAGGGCAGGTGTGGAGGGGGTTGCTAGCCACCTGGAGGTACACCCATAGAGCAAGGAGCCAGGTGCTGAAGAGGAAGGGAGAATGTCCAGTCTGTGTCGGGCCCACCTCAGATGCACAAATCTTGCAAATGAAGTACTTGTGCATATGCATAAGTACTGTTATAGAGTGGAGCAATTTGTGTCTAATTCTCCCACCATTTGCATCTCACAGAAGTACCTGTTTTGTGATTCTCGTTTCCCAATGCAGGCGGAATACACTAAGAGCCCAACTGCAAACTTCCCCTCCAATGTTCTGTCCTGCAGATCCCTGTCATCCAGTAAGGCTGGCCCCAGTGGCCCCTCCAGCCTCTCAGATGGGGAGCTGGCCCGGAACTTGCAGGACAGTGTCAAGCACCGCATCCTGTACCTCTCAGAGCAGCTGAGAGTGGAAAAGGCCAGCCTGGACAGGAACACTGTGGGCTTCCTCAAGCTGGTGTCCACAGCTGGCCGGCAGCAGGCCCCCCACGTCTGGCAGGCCTTAGAGAAGGTGAACCAGCGTGCCTCTGCCACCGTTGCCCAGATTGAGCGAAGGCTCCACCGGTGTCACCAGCAGCTGCAGGAGCTGGAGGAGGGCTGCAGGCCCAAGGGCTTAGTGCTGAGGGCAGAAAGCAGCCTGGGGTACAACCGTGAGCAGCCCAGCGAGAAGGCTCTGTTTCAGAGTCCCCCAAGCCAGGTGCGGAACACTGCCCATCCACCGACCTGTTTGATGTAATTAGACACCTCTCTCCAGAGAGTCACTCCGCAGCCTTGCAGCAGGGGAGGTCCTCGGAGACCAAGCATGGGGCCCAGCTGTGAGCCCTGCTGTGGCAGAAGGTGAAGGAAGAGCGGATCAAAGTCAAGACCTTCCACCTCAGCTTGCAGGTGTCCTATCAGAGCCTCAAGGAGCGGTATGTGACCAACCTGCAGGCATCGCTGGAGTCCCTCTGGGAGGAGAAGTGCAGGTGAGGCAGACCCCTTGGCCGCCTGAGCTCTGGGGTGGGTGGGGGGTGTCTGTGTTCCTCTCATCCCCTGCCCACCGTGCACGCCTGCCTGGCCCTCTCCCGGCCAATGGGGCTCTGACTGGGCTCACACCGGCCTGCGGTGGCGGGGGGGCCAGCAGATGCCTATCGTCAGCCAGTCAGGTGTCCGCTGGTCCCCATGTGCCGGAGAGGTGTATGATGCATGACTGGAATCGCCTTGCCAGCCCTGGTTCCTTCACCTGGGCTCATGGCTAAGTTGGGGCACAAGGTCCTGTGTGGGTTATTTGTTCCAACAATGACTGCCTTCTGCAGAGTGCTTCCCCCCGCCCCCCTGCCCCTGTGTGGTGGGTTGATATTATTTTCATCTAAGGTCAGACTAGGGCCCACCAACAGGAAAAAAGGTGAACTCAGTCTCTCAAAGGACCCCCCCATTTCTTTCTTTTTTTTTTTTTGCAGTACGCGGGCCTCTCACTGTCGTGGCTTCTCCCGTTGTGGAGCACAGGCTCCGGACGCGCAGGCTCAGCAGCCATGGCTCACGGGCCCAGCCGCTCCGTGGCATGTGGGATCTTCCCGGACCGGGGCACGAACCCGCGTCCCCTGCATCGGCAGGCGGACTCTCAACCACTGCGCCACCAGGGAAGCCCTCCATTTCTATCTGGACACTTCCTGGGGTCCCAGCCGCCCTCAGAGGTGCCGTACACCCTCCTCTGCATTAAATAATCCTTACAGCAGCTTCACCAGGCAGGGAGGGATTCACTGAGATGAGCCCACATTCCCAGCACTTTCACGGAAGAACTCTGCAATCCCTTTAGCATCTGTGTGTTTGTGGGGAAGTGGTGATGGGAATCAATCGTCTTGTTTTCACAGAGAAATCCTACCCACATTGACGCCACCTGACAAATCCCTCAAGAGCAGTTAAGGAGTACGAAGGTTCAACCCATGGTCAAATAAGGTAGCCAGTGAGAATTCAGATTTCTTTTGGAGGTGATTTTCTTTTTGAAATTTTGAATTTTATTTTATTTTTTATACAGCA